>NC_059208.1:58796410-58813910 GCF_020615455.1 Coregonus clupeaformis | reverse complement strand
CCCTGATACACAACATGTCTGTCCATTCCCCTGTTCACTATCACCCCTGATACACAACAACATCTCTGTCCATTCCCCTGTTCACTATCACCCCTGATACACACCATCTCTGTCCATTCCCCTGTTCACTATCACCCCTGATACACAACATGTCTGTCCATTCCCCTGTTCACTATCACCCTGATACACACCATCTCTGTCCATTCCCTGTTCACTATCACCCCTGATACACACCATCTCTGTCCATTCCCCTGTTCACTATCACCCCTGATACACAACATGTCTGTCCATTCCCCTGTTCACTATCACCCCTGATACACACCATCTCTGTCCATTCCCCTGTTCACTATCACCCCTGATACACAACATGTCTGTCCATTCCCCTGTTCACTATCACCCCTGATACACACCATCTCTGTCCATTCCCCTGTTCACTATCACCCCTGATACACAACATGTCTGTCCATTCCCCTGTTCACTATCACCCCTGATACACAACATGTCTGTCCATTCCCCTGTTCACTATCACCCCTGATACACAACAACATGTCTGTCCATTCCCCTGTTCACTATCACCCCTGATACACAACAACATGTCTGTCCATTCCCCTGTTCACTATCACCCCTGATACACAACAACATCTCTGTCCATTCCCCTGTTCACTATCACCCCTGATACACAACAACATGTCTGTCCATTCCCCTGTTCACTATCACCCCTGATACACAACAACATCTCTGTCCATTCCCCTGTTCACTATCACCCCTGATACACACCATCTCTGTCCATTCCCCTGTTCACTATCACCCCTGATACACAACAACATGTCTGTCCATTCCCCTGTTCACTATCACCCCTGATACACAACAACATCTCTGTCCATTCCCCTGTTCACTATCACCCCTGATACACACCATCTCTGTCCATTCCCCTGTTCACTATCACCCCTGATACACAACAACATCTCTGTCCATTCCCCTGTTCACTATCACCCCTGATACACACCATCTCTGTCCATTCCCCTGTTCACTATCACCCCTGATACACAACAACATCTCTGTCCATTCCCCTGTTCACTATCACCCCTGATACACACCATCTCTGTCCATTCCCCTGTTCACTATCACCCCTGATACACAACAACATCTCTGTCCATTCCCCTGTTCACTATCACCCCTGATACACAACATGTCTGTCCATTCCCCTGTTCACTATCACCCCTGATACACAACATGTCTGTCCATTCCCCTGTTCACTATCACCCCTGATACACAACATCTCTGTCCATTCCCCTGTTCACTATCACCCCTGATACACACCATCTCTGTCCATTCCCCTGTTCACTATCACCCCTGATACACAACAACATCTCTGTCCATTCCCCTGTTCACTATCACCCCTGATACACACCATCTCTGTCCATTCCCCTGTTCACTATCACCCCTGATACACAACATGTCTGTCCATTCCCCTGTTCACTATCACCCCTGATACACAACATGTCTGTCCATTCCCCTGTTCACTATCACCCCTGATACACAACATCTCTGTCCATTCCCCTGTTCACTATCACCCCTGATACACAACAACATCTCTGTCCATTCCCCTGTTCACTATCACCCCTGATACACACCATCTCTGTCCATTCCCCTGTTCACTATCACCCCTGATACACAACAACATGTCTGTCCATTCCCCTGTTCACTATCACCCCTGATACACAACATGTCTGTCCATTCCCCTGTTCACTATCACCCCTGATACACAACATGTCTGTCCATTCCCCTGTTCACTATCACCCCTGATACACAACAACATCTCTGTCCATTCCCTCTTGTCTCTTCTTTTCAGTTGGCATCCTGCCAGAACCACAGAGCACCTCGACTCATTCCATTGGACAGACTGGCTTCATTTCAGCCTGTTTGTTTCAAAGTACTAATGTGACTACAAAAGCCTATTCCCTATCTACAGGGAGGGCTATGATGCCAGCTGTTCTGATAACACATTGGCAAATCATTATTTCCAGTGTGTTCCATTAGCATGTGGTGTGGTGGAGATCCTTGGAGTTTGTTTTGGTGTGATGTACAGTATGTGTTCTCTGTGTGGGGACATATGGTATTAATGTGTTAGCTGGAAATAAGACTATTATCTGTTTTGCTCTGATTCAGTTGTAATGCTGTTGTTTGTAGATACATTGAGGAGACTAGAGTATACAAGCTCTTTCCTTTCCTTCTCTGAGCCTCTCCCTCTCCCTCTCTCTCTCTCTCTCTCTCTCTCTCTCTCTCTCTCTCTCTCTCTCTCTCTCTCTCTCTCTCCTCTCTCTCTCTCTCTCTCTCTCTCTCTCTCTCTCTCTCTCTCTCTCTCTCTCTCTCTCTCTCTCTCTCTCTCTCTCTCTCTCTCTCTCTCTCTCTCTCTCTCTTCCTCCTCCCTCTCGCTCTCTCTCTCTCAATTCAATTTCAATTCAATTCAATGTAAGGGCTTTATTGGCATGGGAAACATATGTTAACATTGCCAAAGCAAGTTTTTTTTAAAATGTATTTTATTTAACCTTTATTTAACCAGGTAAGTCAGTTGAGAACAAGTTCTCATTTACAACTGCGACCTGGCCAAGATAAAGCAAAGCAGTGCGATAAAAACAACACAGAGTTACATATGGGGTAAAACAAAACATAAAGTCAAAAATACAACAGAAAATATATATACAGTGTGTGCAAATGTAGTAAGTTATGGAGGTAAGGCAATAAATAGGCTATAGTGCAAAATAATTACAATTAGTATTAACACTGGAATGATAGATGTGCAAGAGATGATGTGCAAATTTTTTTATTTATTATTTTTTTTTTTAATTTTTATTTCACCTTTATTTAACCAGGTAAACCAGTTGAGAACAAGTTCTCATTTACAACTGCGACCTGGCCAAGATAAAGCAAAGCAGTGCGATAAAAACAACAACACAGAGTTACATATGGGGTAAAACAAAACAAAGTCAAAAATACAACAGAAATACATTGACAACTGATGCTTAAAGTTAGTGAGGGAGATAAGAGTCTCCAGCTTCAGAGATTTTTGCAATTCGTTCCAGTCATTGGCAGCAGAGAACTGGAAGGAATGGCGGCCAAAGGAGGTGTTGGCTTTGGGGATGACCAGTGAGATATACCTGCTGGAGCGCATACTACGGGTGGGTGTTGCTATGGTGACCAATGAGCTAAGATAAGGCGGGGATTTGCCTAGCAGTGATTTATAGATGGCCTGGAGCCAGTGGGTTTGGCGACAAATATGTAGTGAGGACCAGCCAACAAGAGCGTACAGGTCACAGTGGTGGGTAGTGTATGGGGCTTTGGTGACAAAACGGATGGCACTGTGATAGACTACATCCAATTTACTGAGTAGAGACAACAGACCCTCCGATTTGACACATTGAACTCTATCTGAGAAGTAGTTGGTGAACCAGGCGAGGCAGTCATTTGAGAAACCAAGGCTATTTAGTCTGCCAATAAGAATGCGGTGGTTGACAGAGTCGAAAGCCTTGGCCAGGTCGATGAAGACGGCTGCACAGTACTGTCTATTATCGATCGCGTTTATAATATCGTTTAGGACCTTGAGCGTGGCTGAGGTGCACCCATGACCAGCTCGGAAACCAGATTGCATAGCGGAGAAGGTACGTTGGGATTCGAAATGTTCGGTGATCTGTTTGTTAACTTGGCTTTCAAAAACTTTCGAAAGGCAGGGCAGGATGGATATAGGTCTGTAACAGTTTGGATCTAGAGTGTCACCCCCTTTGAAGAGGGGGATGACCGCGGCAGCTTTCCAATCTCTGGGGATCTCAGATTTTACGAAAGAGAGGTTGAACAGGCTAGTAATAGAGGTTGCGACAATTTCGGCGGCTGATTTTAGAAAGAAAGGGTCCAGATTGTCTAGCCCAGATGATTTGTAGGGGTCCAGATTTTGCAGCTCTTTCAGAACATCAGCTGTCTGAATTAGTGTGAAGGAGAAGTGGGGGGGGCATGGGCAAGTTGCAGCGGAGGGTGCAGAGCTGGTGGCCGGGGTAGTGGGAGCCAGGTGGAAAGCATGGCCAGCCGTAGCAAAATGCTTGTTGAAATTCTCGATTATTGTAGATTTATCGGTGGTGACAGTGTTTCCTAGCCTCAGTGCAGTGGGCAGCTGGGAGGAGGTGCTCTTATTCTCCATGGACTTTACAGTGTCCCAAAACTTTTTGGAGTTAGTGCTACAGGATGCAAATTTCTGTTTGAAAAAGTTAGCCTTTGCTTTCCTAACTGCTTGTGTATATTGGTTCCTAACTTCCCTGAAAAGTTGCATATCGCGGGGACTATTCAGTGCTAATGCAGTACGCCACAGGATGTTTTTGTGCTGGTCAAGGGCAGTCAAGTCTGAGGAGAACCAGGAGCTATATCTGTTCTTAGTTCTGTATTTTTTGAATGGGGCATGTTTATTTAAGATTGAGAGGAAATTACTTTTAAAGAACAACCAGGCATCCTCTACTGACGGAATGAGATCGATATCCATCCAGGATACCTGGGCCAGGTCAATTAGGAAGGCCTGCTCGCTAAAGTGTTTTAGGGAGCGTTTGACAGTGATGAGGGGTGGTCGTTTGACCGCGGACCCATTATGGACGCAGGCAATAAGGCAGTGATCGCTGAGATCCTGGTTGAAGACAGCGGAGGTGTATTTAGAGGGTAAGTTAGTCAGGATGATATCTATGAGGGTACCCATGTTTACGGATTTAGGGTTGTACCTGGTAGGTTCCTTGATAATTTGTGTGAGATTGAGGGCATCTAGTTTAGATTGTAGGACGGCCGGGGTGTTAAGCATATCCCAGTTTAGGTCACCAAGCAGTACGAACTCTGAGGATAGATGGGGGGCAAGCAAGTCACATATGGTGTCCAGGGCACAGCTGGGGGCTGAGGGGGGTCTGTAGCAAGCGGCAACAGTGAGAGACTTATTTCTGGAAAGGTGGATTTTTAGAAGTAGAAGCTCAAACTGTTTGGGCACAGACCTGGATAGTATGATAGAGCTCTGCAGGCTATCTCTACAGTAGATTGCAACCCCACCCCCTTTGGCAGTTCTATCTAGATGGAAAATGTTATAGTTGGGGATGAACATTTCAGAATTTTTGGTGGCATTCCTAAACCAGGATTCAGACACTGCTAGAACATCAGGGTTGGCGGAGTGTGCGAACGCAGGGAATTACTCAAACTTAGGAAGGAGGCTTCTGATATTAACGTGCAGAAAACCAAGGCTTTTACGGTTACAGAAGTCAACAAATGATAGCTCCTGGGGAGTAGGAGTGATACTGGGGGCTGCAGGGCCTGGGTTAACCTCTACATCACCAGAGGAACAGAGGAGGACTAGAATAAGGATATGGCTAAAGGCTTTAAGAACTGGTCTTCTAGTGCGTTGGGTACAGAGAATAAAGGGGGCAGATTTCCGGGCGTTGTAGAAAAGATTCAGGGCATTATGTACAGACAAGGATATGGAAGGATATGAGTACAGTGGATGTAAACCTAAGCGTTGGTGAAGTAGATAGTAAACAAAAGTTAAATAAACAATAAATATTAACAGTAAACACATTACACTCAGAAGTTCCAAAAGAATAAAGACATTTCAAATGTCATATTATGTCTATATATATAGTGTTGTAATGATGTGCAAATAGTTAAAGTACAAATGGGAAAATAAATAAACATAAATATGGGTTGTATTTACAATGGTGTTTGTTCTTCACTAGTTGCCCTTTTCTTGTGGCAACAGGTCACAAATCTTGCTGCTGTGATGGCACACTGTGGTTTTTCACCCAGTAGATATGGGAGTTTATCAAAATTGGGTTTGTTTTCAAATTCTTTGTGGATCGCTGTAATCTGAGGGAAATATGTGTCTCTAATATGGTCATACATTTGGCAGGAGGTTAGGAAGTCTCTCTCTCTCTCTCTCTCTCTCTCTCTCCCTCCCTCCTCTCTCTCTCTCTCTCTCTCTCTCTCTCTCTCTCGATCTCTCTCGATCTCTCTCTCTCCCTCTCTCTCCCTCCCTCCTCTCTCTCTCTCTCTCTCTCTCTCTCTCTCCTCTCTCTCTCTCTCTCCTCTCTCTCTCTCTCTCTCTCTCTCCCTGTCTCTCCTCTCTCTCTCTCTCTCTCTCTCTCTCTCTCTCTCTCTCTCTTTCAACAGATGGTTAAAACAAACCTTTCTATAAATCCATTTAGAGGAAGAGGGAAGAGGACTTCTTCATTTGGCACCCTATTCCTTACATAGTACACTTGATTTGACCAGGGTGCCATTTGGAACACAAAGACTTTTACTCTGAAACGCTGAATCTGTTTTATTGGTCATTCAGGGTTTTTCTCTTGGTAATGTTGAAACAAGATATGGTTTTCAGACATGTCTTCATTGTCTGTATTTTCTCAGTGTTGCTCTGTAACCACATGATGTAGCGTAATCACATGATGTAGTGTAATCACATGATGTAGTGTAATCACATGATGTAGCGTAATCACATGATGTAGCATAATCACATGATATAGTGTAATCACATGATGTAGCATAATCACATGATATAGTGTAATCACATGATATAGTGTAATCACATGATGTAGTGTAATCACATGATATAGTGTAATCACACGATGTAGTGTAATCACACGATGTAGCGTAATCACATGATGTAGCGTAATCACATGATGTAGCATAATCACATGATGTAGCGTAATCACATGATGTAGCATAATCACATGATATAGTGTAATCACATGATGTAGCGTAATCACATGATGTAGTGTAATCACATGATGTAGTGTAATCACATGATGTAGTGTAATCACATGATGTAGCGTAATCACATGATGTAGCATAATCACATGATATAGTGTAATCACATGATGTAGCATAATCACATGATATAGTGTAATCACATGATGTAGTGTAATCACATGATGTAGTGTAATCACATGATATAGTGTAATCACACGATGTAGTGTAATCACATGATGTAGCATAATCACATGATGTAGCGTAATCACATGATGTAGCATAATCACATGATATAGTGTAATCACATGATGTAGCATAATCACATGATATAGTGTAATCACATGATGTAGTGTAATCACATTATGTAGCGTAATCACATGATGTAGCATAATCACATGATATAGTGTAATCACATGATGTAGCATAATCACATGATATAGTGTAATCACATGATGTAGTGTAATCACATGATGTAGTGTGATCACATGATATAGTGTAATCACACGATGTAGCATAATCACATGATGTAGCATAATCACATGATATAGTGTAATCACATGATGTAGTGTAATCACATGATATAGTGTAATCACATGATGTAGCGTAATCACATGATGTAGTGTAATCACACAATATAGTGTAATCACATGATATAGTGTAATCACATGATGTAGCATAATCACATGATGTAGCATAATAACATGATATAGTGTAATCACATGATGTAGTGTAATCACATGATGTAGTGTAATCACATGATGTAGCGTAATCACATGATGTAGTGTAATCACACGATGTAGTGTAATCACATGATATAGTGTAATCACATGATGTAGCATAATCACATGATGTAGCATAATCACATGATATAGTGTAATCACATGATGTAGTGTAATCACACGATGTAGTGTAATCACATGATATAGTGTAATCACATGATGTAGCATAATCACATGATGTAGCATAATCACATGATATAGTGTAATCACATGATGTAGTGTAATCACACGATATAGTGTAATCACATGATATAGTGTAATCACATGATGTAGCATAATCACATGATGTAGCATAATCACATGATATAGTGTAATCACATGATGTAGTGTAATCACATGATGTAGCGTAATCACATGATGTAGTGTAATCACATGATATAGTGTAATCACATGATGTAGCATAATCACATGGTGTAGCGTAATCACATGATATAGTGTAATCACATGATGTAGCATAATCACATGATATAGTGTAATCACATGATGTAGTGTAATCACATGATGTAGTGTAATCACATGATGTAGCGTAATCACATGATGTAGCATAATCACATGATGTAGTGTAATCACATGATGTAACATAATCACATGATATAGTGTAATCACATGATGTAGTGTAATCACATGATGTAGTGTAATCACATGATGTAGTGTAATCACATGATGTAGCGTAATCACATGATGTAGTGTAATCACACGATATAGTGTAATCACATGATATAGTGTAATCACATGATGTAGCATAATCACATGATGTAGCATAATCACATGATATAGTGTAATCACATGATGTAGTGTAATCACATGATGTAGCGTAATCACATGATGTAGTGTAATCACATGATATAGTGTAATCACATGATGTAGCATAATCACATGATGTAGCGTAATCACATGATATAGTGTAATCACATGATGTAGTGTAATCACATGATATAGTGTAATCACATGATGTAGCATAATCACATGATGTAGTGTAATCACATGATATAGTGTAATCACATGATGTAGTGTAATCACATGATATAGTGTAATCACATGATGTAGCATAATCACATGATGTAGCATAATCACATGATGTAGCATAATCACATGATATAGTGTAATCACATGATGTAGTGTAATCACATGATATAGTGTAATCACATGATGTAGCATAATCACACGATGTAGTGTAATCACACAATGTAGTGTAATCACATGATACAGTGTAATCACATGATATAGTGTAATCACATGATGTAGCATAATCACATGATATAGTGTAATCACATGATATAGTGTAATCACATGGTATAGTGTAATCACATGATGTAGCATAATCACATGATATAGTGTAATCACATGATGTAGTGTAATCACATGATATAGTGTAATCACATGATGTAGCATAATCACATGATGTAGCATAATCACACGATGTAGTGTAATCACACGATGTAGTGTAATCACATGATATAGTGTAATCACATGATGTAGCATAATCACATGATGTAGCATAATCACACGATATAGTGTAATCACATGATGTAGTGTAATCACATGATGTAGTGTAATCACATGATGTAGCATAATCACATGATGTAGCATAATCACATGATATAGTGTAATCATATGATGTAGTGTAATCATATGATTGTTTTACCAGAGGGGAAAACATACGAGTTGACTTCAACTACCTCAACTAGCCGGTGCCCCCGCACATTGACTCTGCACCGGTACCCCCCCTGTATATATAGCCTCCCTACTGTTATTTTATTTTACTTCTGCTCTTTTTTTCTCAACACTTTTTTGTTGTTGTTTTATTTTACTTTTTTATAAAAAATAAATGCACTGTTGGTTAAGGGCTGTAAGTAAGCATTTCACTGTAATGTCTGCACCTGTTGTATTCGGTGCATGTGGCCAATAAAATTGTATTTTATTTTATTTGACCATTGCCATTTATTTCTTGTTACAATGGATGTAGCTACGAATATAAACGTATAATTCTCATAGCCTTACATGGTTTTTTTCTTCGTAAAGCACATATGCAGAAACGTGCCTTACTGCCTTTAGAATGTGGTGTAACGTCAGTAGTCTAGTCAAGGAAGCATCGTGCTAAATATATTGGCAGACTCCACTTAACAAGACCATTGCTAAATAAGGCTCGCTGTCACCTGCTTTTATAGTAAAAAAATGTTCGCTCTTCTCCAGAGTGACTTACAGTAGTGAGTGCATACATTTTCATATTTTTTATTCATACTGGTCCCCCCATTGGAATTGAAACCACAACCCTGGTGTTGCAAGCACCATGTTTAACCAACTGAGAAACACGGGACATCATGAAAGTTAGTCTTTAATGTTAGTCATTTATATGACTTTTATAAAACAGTTATCAACTGTTCATGTTGCCTAAACGGTCTATGATTCTGTCACACAGTACACCCTTTTAGTTTTTGTTGTCCTCGGCTACGTGGCTAAAACGCTGCTCGATAGCCTAACTTCCTTTCATGGGCAACGATGAGCCAGGCCAGCCAGTTAGCATTAGCCTGCTACATCTAGCTACATCGGGGGGCACAATGTATGAATTTATGGTTGGATCAGAATCACCATTATAATTATTGGCCAGTACGGAGAATTAAGTAAAACCACAAGTCCAAATCCCTATCTCCATCCATTTAGGAAAGGGCCCATTTTAGCTAGCTAGCTAGCCACTGGAGGACAACAACACAACGAGATGCACAATTAGTTTCTGTCAATGCAATGTGATTGGAGTGAAGCCAAATCCAAACTGGCTTCCCTTGATATTTTTTTGGGTGCGCCAGGAGTAGGAGTGAATTTAATAGAATTACTGTAAAAACCAAACACGTTAGTAGGAGTGAATTTAATGGAATTACTGTAAAACGAAACACGTTAGTAGGAGTGAATTTAATGGAATTACTGTAACAACCAAACACGTTAGTAGGAGTGAATTTAATGGAATTACTGTAAAAACCAAAACACGTTAGTAGAAGTGAATTTAATGGAATTACTGTAAAAACCAAACATGTTAGTAGGAGTGAATTTAATAGAATTACTGTAAAAACCAAAACACGTTAGTAGAAGTGAATTTAATGGAATTACTGTAACAACCAAACACGTTAGTAGGAGTGAATTTAATGGAATTACTGTAAAAACCAAAACACGTTAGTAGAAGTGAATTTAATGGAATTACTGTAAAAACCAAACGTTAGTAGGAGTGAATTTAATGGAATTACTGTAAAAATGAAACACATTAGTAGGTGTGAATTTAATGGAATTACTGTAAAAACGAAACACGTTAGTAGGAGTGAATGAAATGGAATTACTGTCAAAACCAAACACGTTAGTAGGAGTGAATGAATTTGAATTATTGTTAAAACCAAACACGTTAGTAGGAGTGAATGATATCGAATTATTGTTCAAACCAATCACGTTAGTAGGAGTGAATGATATGGAATTACTGTTAAAACCAATCACGTTAGTAGGGTCCCCTGTAGCTCAGTTGGTAGAGCATGGCGCTTGCAATGCCAGGGTTGTGGGTTCATTTCCCATGAGAGGCCAGTATGAAAAATGTATGCACTCGCTAACTGTAAGTCGCTCTGGATAAGAGCGTCTGCTAAATTACTAAAATGTAGGAGTGAATGATATGGAATTATTGTTTTTAAAAAACACACACACACCAGGAGAGGAGGGGTTGGTTTGATGGGACATGCTCTGCATTCTGGTCAATCTGGCAGGGCTGATTGCATGGTGGTGGGAGGGGAGGGGAGGGGGCGTACAGGAAATGGCAGGACATTAAGTATTCTGTTCTGGGGGAGGAGGAGGAGGAGAAGGGGAGGGAGGGGACTGCATGAGAGAGTGAGAGACTTGTGAATTATATTCCTTCATGTCTTTACCTCTTCCCTCTACCTTATTTCACATTCTCACACCTTGCTTTTTTCCATTCCTCTGATTCTCCCTCCCTCTCTTTATTTATCTCTCTTTCTCTCATCGTCCTCTGGTTGTGGCTCAGACACAGACAACCCCATTCTGTCAGTAAACCACCTATGATACCAGCCTTTACTTTTCACTAAACATCCCTCCTTCTCTCTTTGTATTTGTGCTTCCCTTCTGTTGTATTCCTCTGTGACCTCTCCACTGTGAGGCTCTGTCTGCCTCGCTGGCTTCCCTTCTGTTGTATTCCTCTGTGACCTCTCCACTGTGAGGCTCTGTCTGCCTCGCTGGCATCCCTTCTGTTGTATTCCTCTGTGACCTCTCCACTGTGAGGCTCTGTCTGTCTTGCTGGCTTCCCTTCTGTTCTATTCCTCTGTGACCTCTCCACTGTGAGGCTCTGTCTGCCTCGCTGGCTTCCCTTCTGTTGTATTCGTCTGTGACCTCTCCACTGTGAGGCTCTGTCTGCCTCGCTGGCATCCCTTCTGTTGTATTCCTCTGTGACCTCTCCACTGTGAGGCTCTGTCTGCCTCGCTGGCATCCCTTCTATTGTATTCCTCTGTGACTTCTCCACTGTGAGGCTCTGTCTGCCTCGCTGGCATCCCTTCTGTTGTATTCCTCTGTGACCTCTCCACTGTGAGGTGGAGAGTACTCCTGAGTGGCCTGTACTCCTGAGTGGCGCAGTGGTCTAAGGCACTGCATCGCAGTGCTAACTGTGCCACTAGAGATCCTGGTTCGAATCCAGGCTCTGTCGCAGCCGGCCGCGACCGGGAGACTCATGGGCGGCGCACAATTGGCCCAGGGTAGGGGAGGGAATGGCCGGCAGGGATGTAGCTCAGTTGATAGAGCATGGTGTTTGCAACGCCAGGGTTGTGGGTTCGATTCCCACGGGGGGCCAGTATAAAAAAATATGTATTCACTAACTGTAAGTCGCTCTGGATAAGAGCGTCTGCTAAATGACTAAAATGTAAATGTAAAATGTGAGGCTCTGTCTGTCTTGCTGGCTTCCCTTCTGTTGTATTCCTCTGTGACCTCTCCACCGTGAGCGGGAGGTGGCTGAGTACCCAGAGGCTCTGTCTGTCTCGCTGGCTAAGACTCTGGCATCTTGTCGGCATTAACGCTCACTTCACTGGCTTCCTGTGGCTTGCCTTGCCCTCATCGTGTGTGTGTGTGTGCTGTGTTAATGTTTTTCACAGTAACACCAAGTTGAGCACAGATGAAAGGGTTGCTTTGCTTCGTAGAGCTAATACGCCCCACCACCAGCCGCTCTCCCTCTTTCAAGTTGATTCAGCTAGCAAAAAATAGTTTGTGAAGAGCAGCGGAACATTCCAGAAGTCCAGAATGTTACGTCACAAAGTTGAATTGTGTTTTTGAAGAATGCTACAATGTGTTGTGTATTGGTGCCCTCTGTAACGTGACTCTCATGTTACATTACACTGCAGACACTGTTATCATAGCTAGAGTGTCTGTGTGAATGGTGATGTTACCATATGAACTGGGTGTGTTACAGCTGGGAGGCTTTAACACCTTTAGACAGTCTGTGTGAGTTTATCAAACAACCTTCATTAAGCTTTTACTGTTTTAGAGATTCTTTGAATAGGAGTTAGCAGCAAGTTTTCCAAACATTCTGGATTTCTTATACCTGAAACTTATAATATCTCTAGAGTTCTTCAGCACCCCTAGTCTGGTCAGAGAAGGAGGTCAGAGAAGGCTAACTCAGGAACCCTAGTCTGGTCAGAGAAGGAGGTCAGAGAAGGCTAACTCAGGCAGTTGGGGTTAAAATCATCTTCTGTTTCGCTTTTCAAGGCAGCTGAAAGAAGAAATGTTCAAATGTAGACCTGGTTACATCATCAACCAAGGCTGATGTAATAGTGTGGTCATCTTACTACAGTGGAAGGTACCAGAGTTAAGGATGTGTCTGACTTTTTACTGCTGTAATTAAAAGCATTAGCATTAGGAGCCGGCAGTAGTAGCATGGTGAAGCACAGGGCCACAGGCTTCTATTGATCTGCAATAAAGGCCTCTGAGCAGGGCCACAGGCTTCTATTTATCTGCAATAAAGGCCTCTGAGCAGGGCCACAGGCTTCTATTTATCTGCAATAAAGGCCTCTGAGCAGGGCCACAGGCTTCTATTTATCTGCAATAAAGGCCTCTGAGCAGGGCCACAGGCTTATATTTATCTGCAATAAAGGCCTCTGAGCAGGGCCACAGGCTTCTATTGATCTGCAATAAAGGCCTCTGAGCAGGGCCACAGGCTTCTATTTATCTGCAATAAAGGCCTCTGAGCAGGGCCACAGGCTTCTATTGATCTGCAATAAAGGCCTCTGATCAGGGCTACTTCCTTCGCTTTAATTGCTGTCCAAATTGATTCGATTCTGGCTTCATCAGTCTCCATATTAGAGAGCGAGAGAGAGCTCAGTTGTCCTTTGTGGGACTGAGAGATGCATTAAATCAACTGGTAGGTAGCTACATCAATATCCATACTGACCTGCCGGAAAATTATTAATTTGTTCCGTTGCTTCCGCCACTCACTCTACCTTGGCTTTCAGAACAGGTTTGGGCAGCTGCCAGACATGGGATGAGTCCCAAATTACACCCTATTCCCCATGGAGTGTAGAAGTGTTGTACATTAAGCCAGTGATGAACATTATGAGGCATTAGGAGAGTAGGTTAAACAAGCTTCACTTTGTTTTCAAGGCTGTTTTTCACAGTTTTGTGTTTTCAGGTAATGCAAGCTGTATTATCATGGGGCTAGTGTGCGTACGTGCGTGTGTTTGTGTGTGTTCACATGGATTATACACTGACCCATGCCTCTATCCTCTCTATCTCTGGCACCAAGGGACTGTGGATGAGTTTCAGATGCTGCCTCCAGGGTTGGGTTTCATTCTATCCCATCGCTCAACAACAATTCAATCATAACACTGACCTAGGTGTTAATAATCCCTATTGCAAAGCTGTAACCACACACACAAACACACGCGCGCACACACACAAACACACACACACACACACACAGTAGTTGGTCTGTTATCAATAAGAGGTGATTGAGGGAGCTGTGTGTGTATAGTGAGGTACTGGGGTTAGGACCGTCTGTGTTTATGGTGAGGGACTGGGGATAGGACCGTTTCTGTGTTTATGGTGAGGGACCAGGGTAGATTAGAGTTTAACTGCCAAATCTGTTGTGTGCTGTGTCGCCTCCATTCCTCTCTGTCCAAGAAGGACAACTGAGTGCTACGGTGTTTTCTCTCTCTCTCTCTCTCTCTCTCTCTCTCTCTCTCTCTCTCCCCTCTCCCTCTCTATCTCCCTCTCTCTCTCTCCCTCTCTCTCTCTCTCTCTCTCTCTCTCTCTCTCTCTCTCTCTCTCTCTCTCTCTCTCTCTCTCTCTCTCTCTCTCTCTCTCTCTCTCTCTCTCTCTCTCTCTCTCTCTCTCTCTCTCTCTCTCTCTCTCTCTCTCTCTCTCTCTCTCTCTCTCTCTCTCTCTCTCTCTCTTCTAGTGGCTACAGAACATGGTCAGGTCTATGGTGTTAACCTAATGGCTACAGAACATGGTCAGGTCTATGGTGTTAACCTAATGGCTACAGAACATGGTCAGGTCTATGGTGTTAACCTAATGGCTACAGAACATGGTCAGGTCTATGGTGTTAACCTAATGGCTACAGAACATGGTCAGGTCTATGGTGTTAACCTAATGGCTACAGAACATGGTCAGGTCTATGGTGTTAACCTAATGGCTACAGAACATGGTCAGGTCTATGGTGTTAACCTAATGGCTACAGAACATGGTCAGGTCTATGGTGTTAACCTAATGGCTACAGAACATGGTCAGGTCTATGGTGTTAACCTAATGGCTACAGAACATGGTCAGGTCTATGGTGTTAACCTAATGGCTACAGAACATGGTCAGGTCTATGGTGTTAACCTAATGGCTACAGAACATGGTCAGGTCTATGGTGTTAACCTAATGGCTACAGAACATGGTCAGGTCTATGGTGTTAACCTAATGGCTACAGAACATGGTCAGGTCTATGGTGTTAACCTAATGGCTACAGAACATGGTCAGGTCTATGGTGTTAACCTAATGGCTACAGAACATGGTCAGGTCTATGGTGTTAACCTAATGGCTACAGAACAGAGTTCTCACTATGCAGCCATTCCTTTACAAACTGCTGTTTGTTTTCTCTTCACGGTGGCTAGCCAGCTATAGTGTTCTCCCTGGCCACTGAATGACTTGGCACAAAGGCAGCTGATTGGCCTGGTTTAAGTCTATATAGCATCCTAATGTGTATTTAACATCAAGATTGATAGTTGTTTGGATGTTTGGAACTCCTGACCCGGAAATGTAACCCATAAAATTGAGGCAGCAAACATTAGCTCTTGAAAGTGACGTCTCTGTGTTCTCTGTACCAGTCCACAGACTAAACCACCTAGCATGACAGCTACACTACACCTGGTGCTCTCCATGGTACACTAGAAAGGAGTGTGAGTGTGTATGTTTGTGTGTGTGTGTATGTGTGTGTGTGTGTGTGTGTGTGTGTGTGTGTGTGTGTGTGTGTGTGTGTGTGTGTGTGTGTGTGTGTGTGTTATGTGTCTGTGTGGTTGTCTGTGTGTGTGTGTGTGTGTGTGTGTGTGTGTGTGTGTGTGTGTGTGTGTGTGTGTGTGTGTGTGTGTGTGTGTGTGTGTGTGTGTGTGTGTGTGTGTGTGTGTGTAACAGGCTGGAGACACCACCACCACTACCACCACTACCCATTTATCAGTCTAAAATGTCGTTATTGTCCTTACGAGCAGGCTACATAGAGATGAGTGTTCCTGGTTGTTGTGTAGTGCTAGGGCTGGTGAGGGTGAAACAGTCTCTACCCTTTATGGGGCTTTTCTGTTTTCTCCAATGAGCTCCAGTGAGGCGTAGTGTACTGTAGATGGATACCCACACACACCAGACACCAGGCTGCAAGGCAGCACCCGTCCCCCTACCTGCCCCGTGCCACCTCCATGCTGCCACATGCACCTGCCAGCCTTGTCACGGGGGGGTGGAAGGATGCATGATGAGGATGGAAGGATGGTACAGATGGTAAATGGACGAATGAGCACTGGAGATTTACATCCATCCATCTCTCTCTCTATCTGCTGCTAGTCTCTTGTTTTTAGTGTCTTGAGAACCTACACTTGTGTTAATGTGTACTTAATGGTTATTGGTATCTGGAATGAGAAATGTTGCTTTTCTACCTGAGCTCCTCGCCCCTATCTCTCAGCTGTATCCCAGGGGTGTGTGTACAGTAGGCTGTCCATCCAGTAACCCGCTGTGTGACATATGTCTTCTAGAACTCAGATCTCTACTACTCAACCATGTGGATTAGAATATTATCAGGTCTGGCCTCCCAAGTGGCACAGCGGTCTAATGCACTGCATCGCAGCGTTGCGGGGTCACTACAGCCTGTGTCACAACCGGCCGTGACCGTGAGTCCCAGCGTCGTCCGGGTTAGGGGAGGGTTTTGGCCTGGGGGCTTTGACTCATTGCGCTCTAGCGACTCCTTTTGGCGGACCGGGCGCCTGCAAGCTCGTCAGTTGAATGGTGTTTCCTCCGAAAACACATTGGTGCGGCTGGCTTCCGGGTTAAGCGAGCGGGTGTTAAGAAGCGTGGTTTGGCGGGTCATGTTTCGGAGGACGCGTGACTCGACCTTCACTTCTCCTGAGCCCGTCGGGGAGTTGCAGCGATGAGACAAGATCGTAATTGGATTGCAATTGGATATCACAAAATTGGGGAGAAAAAGGGGGTAAAGAACAGCTCAAATAAGCTGGCAAGAACAGCTCAAATAAGCAAAGAGAAACGACAGTCCATCATTACTTTAAGACGTGAAGGTCAGTCAATACGGAACATTTCAAGAACTTTCAAAGTTTCTTCAAGTGCAGTTGCAAAAACCATCAAGCGCTATGATGAAACTGGCTCTCATGACCACCGCCACAGGAATGGAAGACCCAGAGTTACCTCTGCTGCAGAGGATAAGTTCATTAGAGTTCACTGCACTTCAGACTGCAGCC
>NC_059208.1:58778910-58786410 GCF_020615455.1 Coregonus clupeaformis | reverse complement strand
TGAGGGACAGAAAACCTACCATGTCACAAAAATTCACATCTAAGGCCCTGAGGATGATGGTTAGGTACTTTTTAGCTTCAGATGATAACGGGAGCTGTTATGTGTTGTGTTCATTTGAGGTAAAAAACCTTCCGTTTCACACAAAGCACATCCTGGTGAGAGAGGATAACAACCGGCCCCCCTCCCCAACCCCAAAACAGCACCCCCAAAACAAAACCTTTCTCCGCGGCCATGATGGTTAGGTAATCTTCAGCTCTTCAGATGATGTGGGGAGCTGTTATGTGTTTGAGGTACAAGCCTTCCATGTAGTTTGCTGATAACTACTTTATGTACTTACTACGACTGTGATATGTGGTTGTCTCACCTAGCTATCTGAAGATAAAAGCACTCTCTGGATAAGTCTCAATGGATAACAGCGTCTGCTAAATGACTCAAATGTAAATGTCACACAAAGCACATCCAAGTCACCGAGGATAATAGCCATATTATGGTACTATACCATAGATAGCATATTATGTTGTAATACTCTTCAGATGCTGTTGTTAAGGTTATGTCTTGATGTACAGTTGAAATCGGAAGTTTACAGACACCTTAGCCAAATACATTTAAACTCAGTTTTTCACAATTCCTGACATTTAATCCTAGTAACAATTCACTGTCTTCGGTAAGTTAGGATCACCACTTTATTTTAAGAATGTGAAATGTCAGAATAATAGTAGAGAGAATGATTTATTTCAGCTTTTATTTCTTTCATCACATTCCCAGTGGGTCAGAAGTTTACATGCACTCAATTAGTATTTGGTAGCATTGCCTTTAAATTGTTTAACTTGGGTCAAACGTTTCGGGTAGCCTTCCACAAGCTTCCCACAATAAGTTGGGTGAATTTTGGCCCATTCCTCCTGACAGAGCTGGTGTAACTGAGTCAGGTTTGTAGGCCTCCTTGCTCGCACATGCTTTTTCAGTTCTGCCCACACATTTTCTATAGGATTGATGTCAGGGCTTTGTGATGGCCACTCCAATACCTTGACTTTGTTGTCCTTAAGCCATTTTGCCACAACTTTGGAAGTATGCTTGAGGTCATTGTCCATTTGGAAGACCCATTTGCGACCAAGCTTTAACTTCCTGACTGATGTCTTGAGATGTTGCTTGAATATATCCACATAATTTTACTTCCTCATGATGCTATCTATTTTGTGAAGTGCACAAGCCCCTCCTGCAGCAAGCACCCCCACAGCATGATGCTGCCACCCCCGTCCTTCACGGTTGGGATGGTGTTCTTCGGCTTGCAAGCCTGCCCCTTTTTTCTCCAAACATAACGATGGTCATTATGGCCAAACAGTTCTATTTTTGTTTCATCAGACCAGAGGACATTTCTCCAAAAAGTACGATCTTTGTCTCCATGTGCAGTTGCAAGCCGTAGTCTGGCTTTTTTAATGGCGATTTTGGAGTAGTGGCTTCTTTCTTGCTGAGCGGCCTTTCAGGTTATGTCGATATATATATATATAGGACTCGTTTTACTGTGGATATAGATACTTTTGTACCTATTTCCTCCAGCATCTTCCCAAGGTCCTTTGCTGTTCTGGGATTGATTTGGGATTGATTTGCACTTTTCTCACCAAAGTATGTTCATCTCGAGGAGACAGAACGCGTCTCCTTCCTGAGCGGTATGAAGGCTGCGTGGTCCCATGGTGTTTATACTTGCGTATTATTGTTTGTACAGATGAACGTGATGCCTTCAGGCGTTTGGAAATTGCTCCGAAGGATGAACCAGACTTGTGGAGGTCTACAATTCTTTTTCTGAGGTCTTGGCTGATTTCTTTTGATTTTCCCATGATGTCAAGCAAAGAGGCACTGAGTTTGAAGGTAGGCCTTGAAATACATCCACAGGTACACCTCCAATTACATTTACATTTACATTTATGTCATTTAGCAGACGCTCTTATCCAGAGCGACTTACAAATTGGTGCATTCACCTTATAGCCAGTGGGATAACCACTTTATAATTTTTTTTTTATATTATTATATATTTTCTGGGGGGGGGGGTAGAAGGATTACTTTATCCTATCCCAGGTATTCCTTAAAGAGGTGGGGTTTCAAGTGTCTCCGGAAGGTGGTGAGTGACTCCGCTGTCCTGGCGTCGTGGGGGAGCTTGTTCCACCATTGGGGTGCCAGAGCAGCGAACAGTTTTGACTGGGCTGAGCGGGAACTGTGCTTCCGCAGAGGTAGGGGGGCTAGCAGGTCAGAGGTGGATGAACATAGTGCCCTCGTTTGGGTGTAGGGACTGATCAGAGCCTGAAGGTACGGAGGTGCCGTTCCCCTCACAGCTCCGTAGGCAAGCACCATGGTCTTGTAGTAGATGCGAGCCTCAACTGAAAGCCAGTGGAGTGTGCGGAGGAGCGGGGTGACATGAGAGAACTTGGGAAGGTTGAACACCAGACGGGCTGCGGCATTCTGGATGAGTTGTAGGGGTTTAATGGCTCAAATGATGTCAATTAGCCTATCAGAAGCTTCTAAGACCATGACATAATTTTCTGGAATTTTCCAAGCTGTTTAAAGGCACAGTCAACTTAGTGTATGTAAACCTCTGACCCACTGGAATTGTGCAACAGTGAATTATAAGTGAAATAATCTGTCTGTAAACAATTGTTGGACAAATTACTTGAGTCATGCACAAAGTAGATGTCCTAACCGACTTGCCAAAACTATAATTTGTTAACAAGAAATTTGTGGAGTGGTTGAAAAATGAGTTTTAATGACTCCAACCAAAGTGTATGTAAACTTCCGACTTCAACTGTATGTTTTAGAGACAGAACTCTCTGAAGTGGTACTGTTAGATGATGAGATGTGTGTTGTTAGACGAGGACAGGGAACGTACATTCTCCCTGTTACTGTATCTATTACTGAATCTGTTACTGTATCTGTTACTGTATCTGTTACAGGCCAACCTGCCACTCCTACAGCGGGAGCTGCTGCACTGTGCCCGTCTGGCCAAGCAGAACCCAGCTCAGTACCTGGCCAAACATGAACAGCTTCTCCTGGACACCTCCTCCACCACCTCCCCCGTCGACTCCTCAGAACTACTCCTAGACCTCAACAACAACGGCAAGAGGAGAACACCTGGCAGGTGAGGTTGGGGTTGATGTCTGCTGGCTCTGGAGGAGAACACCTGACAGGTGAGAGAGAGACAGGGAGAGAGAGTGAGATCCCATCACAGAGACCAAAAAGCAGTTAAAGCCTCCAGACCAGCAGAGCAGGGCAGAGCCAGGACCAGACCAGCAGAGCAGGGCAGAGCCAGGACCAGACCAGCAGAGCAGGGCAGAGCCAGGACCAGACCAGCAGAGCAGGGGCAGAGCCAGGACAAGACCAGCAGAGCAGGGCAGAGCCAGGACCAGACCAGCAGAGCAGGGCAGAGCCAGGACCAGACCAGCAGAGCAGGGCAGAGCCAGGACCAGACCAGCAGAGCAGGGCAGAGCCAGGACCAGACCAGCAGAGCAGGGCAGAGCCAGGACCAGACCAGCAGAGCAGGGCAGAGCCAGGACCCTGAAACCAGTTAAAGCCTCCAGACCAGCAGAGCAGGGCAGAGCCAGGACCAGACCAGCAGAGCAGGGCAGAGCCAGGACCAGACCAGCAGAGCAGGGCAGAGCCAGGACCAGACCAGCAGAGCAGGGCAGAGCCAGGACCCTGAAACCAGTTAAAGCCTCCAGACCAGCAGAGCAGTCTGTTTCAAATAGAGGAGAAGATAAGGAGAACAGAGATAAGGAGAACAGAGACATATTCCAGCCGTACGGCGGTGTGTTGCGGCAGGCGGTGTGTTGCGGCAGGCGGTGTGCTGCGGCAGGCGGTGTGTTGCGGCAGGCGGTGTGTTGCGGCAGGCGGTGTGCTGCGGCAGGCGGTGTGTTGCGGCAGGCGGTGTGTTGCGGCAGGCGGTGTGTTGCGGCAGGCGGTGTGTTGCGGCAGGCGGTGTGTTGCGGCAGGCGGTGTGCTGCGGCAGGCGGTGTGTTGCGGCAGGCGGTGTGTTGCGGCAGGCGGTGTGTTGCGGCAGGCGGTGTGCTGTGGCAGGCGGTGTGTTGCGGCAGGCGGTGTGGTTGCGGCAGGCGGAGTGTTGCGGCAGGCGGTGTGTTGCGGCAGGCGGTTGTGGGCGGTGTGTTGCGGCAGGCGGTGTGTTGCGGCAGGCGGTGTGTTGCGGCAGGCGGTGTGTTGCGGCAGGCGGTGTGTTGCGGCAGGCGGTGTGTTGCGGCAGGCGGTGTGTTGCGGCAGGCGGTGTGTTGCGGCAGGCGGTGTGTGCGGCAGGCGGTGTGTTGCGGCAGGCGGTGTGTTGCGGCAGGCGGTGTGTTGCGGCAGGCGGTGTGTTGCGGCAGGCGGTGTGTTTGCGGCAGGCGGTGTGTGCGGCAGGCGGTGTGTGCGGCAGGCGGTGTGTGCGGCAGGCGGGCGCTATGCAGGCGGTGTGTTGCGGCAGGCGGTGGTGGTTGCGGCAGGCGGTGTGTTGCGGCAGGCGGTGTGTTGCGGCAGGCGGTGTGTTGCGGCAGGCGGTGTGTTGCAGCAGGCGGTGTGTTCGCGGCAGGCTGTGTGTTGCGGCAGGCGGTGTGGTTGCGGCAGGCGGTGTGTTGCGGCAGGCGGTGTGTTGCGGCAGGCGGTGATGCGGCAGGCGGTGTGTTGCGGCAGGCGGTGTGTTGCGGCAGGCGGTGTGTTGCGGCAGGCGGTGTGTTGCGGCAGGCGGTGTGTTGCGGCAGGCGGTGTGTTGCGGCAGGCGGTGTTTTGCGGCAGGCGGGGCGCTGTGGCAGGCGGTGCGCTGCGGCAGGCGGTGTGTTGCGGCAGGCGGTGTGTTGCGGCAGGCGGTGTGTTGCGGCAGGCGGTGTGTTGCGGCAGGCGGTGTGTTGCGGCAGGCGGTGTGTTGCGGCAGGCGGGGCGCTGTGGCAGGCGGTGCGCTGCGGCAGGCGGTGTGTTGTGTGTATGCTTTTTGAATTGAAAGGACAAATCCCTTGGAGGATTAGCCTATACCTACTTTAATACAGAGGAAAAATAAAATGTAATTTTTTATGTCTAGAAGAAAAAAGAAAGCCAGAATCTGATATGGATAATTCCCACCTCAGGTCCCCAGACGAACGGTGAAAAGCCTGGATGAGATGATATATTTGTGGTAATACCCGCATATTGTGATGGCTGCTGTGTAATGCATGGAGAGTTAGAATGCATCCCAAATGGCACCCTATTCCCTATGTAGTGCACTACTTTTGACCAGGGCCTAAGGGCCCTGGCCGAAACTAGTTTACTACATAGGGAACAGGATGCCATTTGGGACGCAGACAGAGTTAGCCTGGGGAGTACAGGAGAGATGGGGGATAATAACACAAACAGATGAGCCTCCTGCACCAATACGGCTGGCTAAGCTCTTCTCAGTCTGTCCTCCTGCACCAGACAGCTGGCTAAGCTCTTCTCAGTCTGTCCTCCTGCACCAGACAGCTGGCTAAGCTCTTCTCAGTCTGTCCTCCTGCACCAGACAGCTGGCTAAGCTCTTCTCAGTCTGTCCTCCTGCACCAGACAGCTGGCTAAGCTCTTCTCAGCTGTCCTCCTGCACCAAACAGCTGGCTAAGCTCTTCTCAGTCTGTCCTCCTGCACCAGACAGCTGGGCTAAGCTCTTCTCAGTCTGTCCTCCTGCACCAGACAGCTGGCTAAGCTCTTCTCAGTCTGTCCTCCTGCACCAGACAGCTGGCTAAGCTCTTCTCAGTCTGTCCTCCTGCACCAGACGGCTGGCTAAGCTCATCTCAGTCTGTCCTCCTGCACCCAATACGGCTGGCTAAGCTCTTCTCAGTCTGTCCTCCTGCACCAATACGGTGGCTAAGCTCTTCTTCAGTCTGTCCTCCTGCACCAATACGGCTGGCTAAGCTCTTTCTCAGTCTGTCCTCCTGCACCAATACGGCTGGCTAAGCTCTTCTCAGTCTGTCCTCCTGCACCAGACAGCTGGCTAAGCTCTTCTCAGTCTGTCTTCCTGCACCAATACGGCTGGCTAAGCTCTTCTCAGTCTGTCCTCCTGCACCAATACGGCTGGCTAAGCTCTTCTCAGTCTGTCCTCCTGCACCAGACAGCTGGCTAAGCTCTTCTCAGTGCCTCCTGCACTAATACGGCTGGCTAAGCTCTTCTCAGTCTGTTCTCCTGCACCAGACAGCTGGCTAAGCTCTTCCAGTCTGTCCTCCTGCACCTATACGGCTGGCTAAGCTCTTCTCAGTCTGTCCTCCTGCACCAGACAGCTGGCTAAGCTCTTCTCAGTCTGTCCTCCTGCACCAGACAGCTGGCTAAGCTCTTCTCAGTCTGTCCTCCTGCACCAGACGGCTGGCTAAGCTCATCTCAGTCTGTCCTCCTGCACCAATACGGCTGGCTAAGCTCTTCTCAGTCTGTCCTCCTGCACCAATACGGCTGGCTAAGATCTTCTCAGTCTGTCCTCCTGCACCAATACGGCTGGCTAAGCTCTTCTCAGTCTGTCCTCCTGCACCAATACGGCTGGCTAAGCTCTTCTCAGTCTGTCCTCCTGCACCAGACAGCTGGCTAAGCTCTTCTCAGTCTGTCCTCCTGCACCAATACGGCTGGCTAAGCTCTTCTCAGTCTGTCCTCCTGCACCAATACGGCTGGCTAAGCTCTTCTCAGTCTGTCCTCCTGCACCAGACAGCTGGCTAAGCTCTTCTCAGTCTGTCCTCCTGCACCAATACGGCTGGCTAAGCTCTTCTCAGTCTGTCCTCCTGCACCAATACGGCTGGCTAAGCTCTTCTCAGTCTGTCCTCCTGCACCAGTACGGCTGGCCAAGCTCTTCTCAGTCTGTCCTCCTGCACCAATACGGCTGGCTAAGCTCTTCTCAGTCTGTCCTCCTGCACCAGTACGGCTGGCTAAGCTCTTCTCAGTCTGTCCTCCTGCACCAATACGGCTGGCTAAGCTCTTCTCAGTCTGTCCTCCTGCACCAGACAGCTGGCTAAGCTCTTCTCAGTCTGTCCTCCTGCACCTATACGGCTGGCTAAGCTCTTCTCAGTCTGTCCTCCTGCACCAGACAGCTGGCTAAGCTCTTCTCAGTCTGTCCTCCTGCACCAATACGGCTGGCTAAGCTCTTCTCAGTCTGTCCTCCTGCACCAGACAGCTGGCTAAGCTCTTCTCAGTCTGTCCTCCTGCATCAGACAGCTGGCTAAGCTCTTCTCAGTCGTTCTGCTTTGCCAGCCGCTAGCTAGCTCACTCCTTATTGGTGGACAAAAATGGAATATCAGAATTGGAATGATAGAACACTGGTTCTTTAATCACGGTATAATACAATGCAGGCTCCATCTAATTAATAATAAAGGTGTTGGGATGTTTAAGACACCTTATTAAAGATGTACTGTATGTGTTGTGTTGTGCCATAAACATAATATATGTTTTTAATAGGTGAATATATAAACGTTACAATGTATATCATCATTATGGAGGACAGGTACCCTCGCGGTCAGAGAAGCTAACCAGCAACCGGAGGGTTGTCAGTTAGAA
>NC_059208.1:58718910-58776410 GCF_020615455.1 Coregonus clupeaformis | reverse complement strand
TGTTCATTCCCATGTGTGTGTGTGTCATTCCCATGTGTGTGTGTGTGTCATTCCCATGTGTGTGTGTGTCATTCCCATGTGTGTGTGTGCATTCCCATGTGTGTGTGTGTCATTCCCATGTGTGTGTGTGTGTCATTCCCATGTGTGTGTGTGTCATTCCCATGTGTGTGTGTGTGTTCATTCCCATGTGTGTGTGTGTGTCATTCCCATGTGTGTGTGTGTCATTCCCATGTGTGTGTTGTGTCATTCCCATGTGTGTGTGTGTGTCATTCCCATGTGTGTGTGTGTGTCATTCCCATGTGTGTGTGTGTCATTCCCATGTGTGTGTGTGTCATTCCCATGTGTGTGTGTGTCATTCCCATGTGTGTGTGTGTGTCATTCCCATGTTTGTGTGTGTCATTCCCATGTGTGTGTGTGTGTGTGTCATTCCCATGTGTGTGTGTGTGTCATTCCCATGTGTGTGTGTGTCATTCCCATGTGTGTGTGTGTGTCATTCCCATGTGTGTGTGTGTCATTCCCATGTGTGTGTGTGTGTCATTCCCATGTGTGTGTGTGTGTCATTCCCATGTGTGTGTGTGTCATTCCCATGTGTGTGTGTGTCATTCCCATGTGTGTGTGTCATTCCCATGTGTGTGTGTCATTCCCATGTGTGTGTGTGTCATTCCCATGTGTGTGTGTCATTCCCATGTGTGTGTCATTCCCATGTGTGTGTGTGTGTGTTCATTCCCATGTGTGTGTGTGCATTCCCATGTGTGTGTGTCATTCCCATGTGTGTGTGTGTGTCATTCCCATGTGTGTGTGTGTGTCATTCCAATGTGTGTGTGTGTGTCATTCCCATGTGTGTGTGTGTCATTCCCATGTGTGTGTGTCATTCCCATGTGTGTGTGTCATTCCCATGTGTGTGTGTGTGTCATTCCCATGTGTGTGTGTGTCATTCCCATGTGTGTGTGTGTCATTCCCATGTGTGTGTGTGTCATTCCCATGTGTGTGTGTGTGTCATTCCCATGTGTGTGTGTGTCATTCCCATGTGTGTGTGTGTCATTCCCATGTGTGTGTGTGTCATTCCCATGTGTGTGTGTCATTCCCATGTGTGTGTGTCATTCCCATGTGTGTGTGTCATTCCCATGTGTGTGTGTGTCATTCCCATGTGTGTGTGTCATTCCCATGTGTGTGTGTCATTCCCATGTGTGTGTGTCATTCCCATGTGTGTGTGTCATTCCCATGTGTGTGTGTGTCATTCCCATGTGTGTGTGTTCATTCCCATGTGTGTGTGTGTGTCATTCCCATGTGTGTGTGTGTCATTCCCATGTGTGTGTGTCATTCCCATGTGTGTGTGTGTGTGTGTCATTCCCATGTGTGTGTGTGTCATTCCCATGTGTGTGTGTGTGTCATTCCCATGTGTGTGTGTGTGTCATTCCCATGTGTGTGTGTGTGTCATTCCCATGTGTGTGTGTGTGTCATTCCCATGTGTGTGTGTGTGTCATTCCCATGTGTGTGTGTCATTCCCATGTGTGTGTGTGTGTCATTCCCATGTGTGTGTGTGTGTCATTCCCATGTGTGTGTGTGTCATTCCCATGTGTGTGTGTGTGTGTTCATTCCCATGTGTGTGTGTCATTCCCATGTGTGTGTGTGTGTGTGTCATTCCCATGTGTGTGTGTGTGTGTCATTCCCATGTGTGTGTGTGTCATTCCCATGTGTGTGTGTGTGTTCATTCCCATGTGTGTGTGTGCATTCCCATGTGTGTGTGTCATTCCCATGTGTGTGTGTGTCATTCCCATGTGTGTGTGTGTGTCATTCCCATGTGTGTGTGTGTCATTCCCATGTGTGTGTGTGTGTCATTCCCATGTGTGTGTGTGTGTCATTCCCATGTGTGTGTGTGTCATTCCCATGTGTGTGTGTGTGTCATTCCCATGTGTGTGTGTGTCATTCCCATGTGTGTGTGTGTGTCATTCCCATGTGTGTGTGTGTCATTCCCATGTGTGTGTGTCATTCCCATGTGTGTGTGTGTCATTCCCATGTGTGTGTGTGTGTCATTCCCATGTTTGTGTGTGTCATTCCCATGTGTGTGTGTGTGTGTGTGTCATTCCCATGTGTGTGTGTGTGTCATTCCCATGTGTGTGTGTGTCATTCCCATGTGTGTGTGTGTGTCATTCCCATGTGTGTGTGTGTCATTCCCATGTGTGTGTGTGTCATTCCCATGTGTGTGTGTGTGTCATTCCCATGTGTGTGTGTGTCATTCCCATGTGTGTGTGTGTCATTCCCATGTGTGTGTGTCATTCCCATGTGTGTGTGTCATTCCCATGTGTGTGTGTGTCATTCCCATGTGTGTGTGTCATTCCCATGTGTGTGTCATTCCCATGTGTGTGTGTGTGTGTGTCATTCCCATGTGTGTGTGTCATTCCCATGTGTGTGTGTCATTCCCATGTGTGTGTGTGTGTCATTCCCATGTGTGTGTGTGTCATTCCAATGTGTGTGTGTGTGTCATTCCCATGTGTGTGTGTGTCATTCCCATGTGTGTGTGTCATTCCCATGTGTGTGTGTCATTCCCATGTGTGTGTGTGTCATTCCCATGTGTGTGTGTGTCATTCCCATGTGTGTGTGTGTCATTCCCATGTGTGTGTGTGTGTGTCATTCCCATGTGTGTCTGTGTGTCATTCCCATGTGTGTGTGTCATTCCCATGTGTGTGTGTGTGTCATTCCCATGTGTGTGTGTGTCATTCCCATGTGTGTGTGTGTGTGTGTCATTCCCATGTGTGTGTGTGTCATTCCCATGTGTGTGTGTCATTCCCATGTGTGTGTGTCATTCCCATGTGTGTGTGTGTTCATTCCCATGTGTGTGTGTCATTCCCATGTGTGTGTGTGTGTCATTCCCATGTGTGTGTGTGTCATTCCCATGTGTGTGTGTCATTCCCATGTGTGTGTGTGTGTCATTCCCATGTGTGTGTGTGTCATTCCCATGTGTGTGTGTGTCATTCCCATGTGTGTGTGTGTCATTCCCATGTGTGTGTGTGTGTCATTCCCATGTGTGTGTGTGTCATTCCCATGTGTGTGTGTCATTCCCATGTGTGTGTGTCATTCCCATGTGTGTGTGTGTGTCATTCCCATGTGTGTGTGTCATTCCCATGTGTGTGTGTGTGTGTCATTCCCATGTGTGTGTGTGTCATTCCCATGTGTGTGTGTGTGTGTCATTCCCATGTGTGTGTGTGTCATTCCCATGTGTGTGTGTGTCATTCCCATGTGTGTGTGTCATTCCCATGTGTGTGTGTGTGTGTGTCATTCCCATGTGTGTGTGTGTCATTCCCATGTGTGTGTGTGTCATTCCCATGTGTGTGTGTCATTCCCATGTGTGTGTGTGTGTGTGTCATTCCCATGTGTGTGTGTTACATTCCCATGTGTGTGTGTGTGTGTGTCATTCCCATGTGTGTGTGTGTCATTCCCATGTGTGTGTGTGTCATTCCCATGTGTGTGTGTGTCATTCCCATGTGTGTGTGTGTGTCATTCCCATGTGTGTGTGTGTCATTCTCATGTGTGTGTGTGTCATTCCCATGTATGTGTGTGTCATTCCCATGTGTGTGTGTGTGTCATTCCCATGTGTGTGTGTGTCATTCCCATGTGTGTGTGTCATTCCCATGTGTGTGTGTCATTCCCATGTGTGTGTGTGTCATTCCCATGTGTGTGTGTCATTCCCATGTGTGTGTGTGTCATTCCCATGTGTGTGTGTATCATTCCCATGTGTGTGTGTGTGTCATTCCCATGTGTGTGTGTCATTCCCATGTGTGTGTGTCATTCCCATGTGTGTGTGTGTCATTCCCATGTGTGTGTGTGTCATTCCCATGTGTGTGTGTGTCATTCACATGTGTGTGTGTGTGTGTGTCATTCCCATGTGTGTGTGTGTGTCATTCCCATGTGTGTGTGTGTCATTCCCATGTGTGTGTGTGTGTCATTCCCATGTGTGTGTGTGTCATTCCCATGTGTGTGTGTCATTCCCATGTGTGTGTGTGTCATTCCCATGTGTGTGTGTGTGTGTCATTCCCATGTGTGTGTGTGTCATTCCCATGTGTGTGTGTGTGTCATTCCCATGTGTGTGTGTGTGTCATTCCCATGTGTGTGTGTGTCATTCCCATGTGTGTGTGTGTGTCATTCCCATGTGTGTGTGTGTCATTCCCATGTGTGTGTGTGTGTCATTCCCATGTGTGTGTGTTCATTCCCATGTGTGTGTGTCATTCCCATGTGTGTGTGTGTCATTCCCATGTGTGTGTGTGTGTCATTCCCATGTTTGTGTGTGTCATTCCCATGTGTGTGTGTGTGTGTGTCATTCCCATGTGTGTGTGTGTGTCATTCCCATGTGTGTGTGTGTCATTCCCATGTGTGTGTGTGTGTCATTCCCATGTGTGTGTGTGTCATTCCCATGTGTGTGTGTGTCATTCCCATGTGTGTGTGTGTGTCATTCCCATGTGTGTGTGTGTCATTCCCATGTGTGTGTGTGTCATTCCCATGTGTGTGTGTCATTCCCATGTGTGTGTGTCATTCCCATGTGTGTGTGTGTCATTCCCATGTGTGTGTGTCATTCCCATGTGTGTGTCATTCCCATGTGTGTGTGTGTGTGTGTCATTCCCATGTGTGTGTGTCATTCCCATGTGTGTGTGTCATTCCCATGTGTGTGTGTGTGTCATTCCCATGTGTGTGTGTGTCATTCCAATGTGTGTGTGTGTGTCATTCCCATGTGTGTGTGTGTCATTCCCATGTGTGTGTGTCATTCCCATGTGTGTGTGTCATTCCCATGTGTGTGTGTGTGTCATTCCCATGTGTGTGTGTGTCATTCCCATGTGTGTGTGTGTCATTCCCATGTGTGTGTGTGTGTGTCATTCCCATGTGTGTCTGTGTGTCATTCCCATGTGTGTGTGTCATTCCCATGTGTGTGTGTGTGTCATTCCCATGTGTGTGTGTGTCATTCCCATGTGTGTGTGTGTGTGTGTCATTCCCATGTGTGTGTGTGTCATTCCCATGTGTGTGTGTCATTCCCATGTGTGTGTGTCATTCCCATGTGTGTGTGTGTCATTCCCATGTGTGTGTGTCATTCCCATGTGTGTGTGTGTGTCATTCCCATGTGTGTGTGTGTCATTCCCATGTGTGTGTGTCATTCCCATGTGTGTGTGTCATTCCCATGTGTGTGTGTGTGTCATTCCCATGTGTGTGTGTGTCATTCCCATGTGTGTGTGTGTCATTCCCATGTGTGTGTGTCATTCCCATGTGTGTGTGTGTGTGTGTGTCATTCCCATGTGTGTGTGTGTCATTCCCATGTGTGTGTGTCATTCCCATGTGTGTGTGTCATTCCCATGTGTGTGTGTGTGTCATTCCCATGTGTGTGTGTCATTCCCATGTGTGTGTGTGTGTGTCATTCCCATGTGTGTGTGTGTCATTCCCATGTGTGTGTGTGTGTGTCATTCCCATGTGTGTGTGTGTCATTCCCATGTGTGTGTGTGTCATTCCCATGTGTGTGTGTCATTCCCATGTGTGTGTGTGTGTGTCATTCCCATGTGTGTGTGTGTCATTCCCATGTGTGTGTGTGTCATTCCCATGTGTGTGTGTGTCATTCCCATGTGTGTGTGTCATTCCCATGTGTGTGTGTGTGTGTGTCATTCCCATGTGTGTGTGTTACATTCCCATGTGTGTGTGTGTGTGTGTGTCATTCCCATGTGTGTGTGTGTCATTCCCATGTGTGTGTGTGTCATTCCCATGTGTGTGTGTGTCATTCCCATGTGTGTGTGTGTGTCATTCCCATGTGTGTGTGTGTCATTCTCATGTGTGTGTGTGTCATTCCCATGTATGTGTGTGTCATTCCCATGTGTGTGTGTGTGTCATTCCCATGTGTGTGTGTGTCATTCCCATGTGTGTGTGTCATTCCCATGTGTGTGTGTCATTCCCATGTGTGTGTGTGTCATTCCCATGTGTGTGTGTCATTCCCATGTGTGTGTGTGTCATTCCCATGTGTGTGTGTGTCATTCCCATGTGTGTGTGTGTGTCATTCCCATGTGTGTGTGTCATTCCCATGTGTGTGTGTCATTCCCATGTGTGTGTGTGTCATTCCCATGTGTGTGTGTGTCATTCCCATGTGTGTGTGTGTCATTCACATGTGTGTGTGTGTGTGTGTCATTCCCATGTGTGTGTGTGTCATTCCCATGTGTGTGTGTGTCATTCCCATGTGTGTGTGTGTCATTCCCATGTGTGTGTGTCATTCCCATGTGTGTGTGTGTGTGTCATTCCCATGTGTGTGTGTGTGTCATTCCCATGTGTGTGTGTGTGTGTCATTCCCATGTGTGTGTGTGTCATTCCCATGTGTGTGTGTGTCATTCCCATGTGTGTGTGTGTCATTCCCATGTGTGTGTGTGTGTCATTCCCATGTGTGTGTGTGTCATTCCCATGTGTGTGTGTGTCATTCCCATGTGTGTGTGTGTCATTCCCATGTGTGTGTGTGTGTCATTCCCATGTGTGTGTGTGTCATTCCCATGTGTGTGTGTCATTCCCATGTGTGTGTGTGTCATTCCCATGTGTGTGTGTCATTCCCATGTGTGTGTGTGTCATTCCCATGTGTGTGTGTGTCATTCCCATGTGTGTGTGTGTCATTCCCATGTGTGTGTGTCATTCCCATGTGTGTGTGTCATTCCCATGTGTGTGTGTGTCATTCCCATGTGTGTGTGTGTCATTCCCATGTGTGTGTGTGTCATTCCCATGTGTTTGTGTGTCATTCCCATGTGTGTGTGTGTCATTCCCATGTGTGTGTGTCATTCCCATGTGTGTGTGTCATTCCCATGTGTGTGTGTGTCATTCCCATGTGTGTGTGTGTCATTCCCATGTGTGTGTGTGTCATTCCCATGTGTGTGTGTGTCATTCCCATGTGTGTGTGTGTCATTCCCATGTGTGTGTGTCATTCCCATGTGTGTGTGTGTGTGTCATTCCCATGTGTGTGTGTGTCATTCCCATGTGTGTGTGTGTCATTCCCATGTGTGTGTGTGTCATTCCCATGTGTGTGTGTGTCATTCCCATGTGTGTGTGTCATTCCCATGTGTGTGTGTCATTCCCAAGGTCCACAGTGTGAGCCCTGTCAAGCTGCCTTTCACTGCTGTTGTCAAGAGGCATGTCAGGTCAGACTACAGCACCACAGAACAGAAAACACCCTGCCTCATGGTGGGACAACGTCTTCTGAAGCTGTGTTTCTCAATATGTCTGCTTCTCACTCCTCCAGAACCAAAGGGCCCATAGGACTCTGGTCAAAATAAGTTCACTATGTAGGGAATAGAATAGGGCTGTTTCTCACTGTCTTCCCTCCTCTCTGTTCCCTCCCCCACTACACCTCCAGAAGCAAAGAGAACGGCTTCGACAGGGAGGGCCCCCTGCACCTGGAGAACCCCAGTAAGAGAGCCTGTACGATCAGCCCGGCAGGCCAACGGTTCAGCCCCTCCAACGGTCCCCTCCCATACCAACCTAACGGCCTGGCCCATGGACACCCCACACCGCCCCCACAGCACTACCGGCTGGACGACATGGCCATCACACACCATTATAGAGACTCACCACACTACCGCCACCCCAACCACAACCACCGCGAGCTCAGGGAGAGACCACGGCCACTGGGTAAGGACGGGAGGAGAGGGTAGAATAGGGTTAGGGCTGGGGGACAGAGGGACAGAGGGAAGGGGGAAGGGGGAGGGATGGGGAGGAAGGGGGGGGCTGAGGAGAAGGGGATGGGTGTAGGTATAGGGTCAACCAATAGTATTCATGTGTCCATCCTGCAAGAGGTCCCGATATTCTAACCACAAACCAGAGAGCTTATTTTAATACAGAGAGAGGATATGTTTCCAGAGTGGATCTGTGTCCATGAAGCTTAATGACTAGCTACATGTGTCCCTGATCTAAAAATACCTCTCTACATTTAGCATGTCTGGCCTGTGATGGAGGGAGGGAGGGTGAGGGACGGCGGGAGGGAGGGAGGGAGGGTGAGGGATGAAGGGAGGGTGAGGGACGGCGGGAGGGAGGGTGAGGGACGGCGGAGGGAGGGAGGGAGGGTGAGGGATGAGGGGAGGGTGAGGGACGCGGGATGGAGGAGGGAGGGTGAGGGATGAGGGGAGGGTGAGGGACGGCGGGAGGGAGGGAGGGAGGGTGAGGGATGAGGGGAGGGTGAGGGACGGCGGGATGGAGGGAGGGAGGGTGAGGGATGAGGGGAGAGAGGGACGGCGGGATGGAGGGAGGGAGGGTGAGGGACGGCGGGAGGGAGGGAGGGAGGGTGAGGGAGGGAGGGAGGGAGGGAGGGTGAGGGATGAAGGGAGGGTGAGGGACGGCGGGATGGAGGGAGGGAGGGTGAGGGACGGCGGGGAGGGAGGGAGGGAGGGTGAGGGATGAAGGGAGGGTGAGGGACGGCGGGAGGGAGGGAGGGAGGGTGAGGGACGCGGAGGGAGGGAGGGAGGGTGAGGGATGAAGGGAGGGTGAGGGACGGCTGGATGGAGGGAGGGAGGGTGAGGGATGAAGGGAGGGTGAGGGACGCGGGATGGAGGGAGGGAGGGTGAGGGATGAGGGGAGGGAGGGAGGGAGGGTGAGGGACGGCGGGATGGAGGGAGGGAGGGTGAGGGACGGCGGGAGGGAGGGAGGGAGGGTGAGGGACGGCGGGATGGAGGGAGGGAGGGTGAGGGATGAGGGGAGGGAGGGTGAGGGACGGCGGGAGGGAGGGAGGGAGGGTGAGGGATGAAGGGAGGGTGAGGGACAGCGGGAGGGAGGGTGTCAGCAAGGGAGCTAATGAATGATGGACAAATCAGGGAGGAGAGGGGGAGACTGTTATAACCTGAAATAAACATGCTATTTTGTATTAACATGTTGTTTTCATGGCCAGCTCAAAAGTAGTGCACTATATAGGAAATATGCAATCTCATTTGGAACAAAGCACTTTGATATCTTCCTCTTTCAACTTTTTCCTCATTGATGATGGGATGCATGGAATAAAGTCTGATTAGGGACAAATAGCTTATTTGATCTCTCCATCGATCTTCTCTGTCTTCATTGATGAAGGAACAGTGGAGACAGGATGGAGGGACAGTGGAGAGAGGATGGAGGAACAGTGGAGAGAGGATGGAGGAACAGTGGAGAGAGGATGGAGGGAACAGTGGAGAGAGGATGGAGGGAACAGTGGAGAGAGGATGGAGGGAAGAGAGGGCACTCATATCTTGTTCCACAGACTTTAACTTTGTCTCTCTCTCTCTCTCCCTCTCTCTCTCTCTCTCTCTCTCTCTCTCTCTCTCTCTCTCTCTCTCTCTCTCTCTCTCTCTCTCTCTCTCTCTCTCTCTCTCTCTCTCCCTCCCCCTCTCTCCTGGTTGATGAAGGGATGCACGGGGCTCGTCAGGAAGAGGTGATCGACCACCGGTTGACTGACAGAGAATGGGGGGAGGAGTGGAAGCACCTTGACCATGTAAGAAAAGTAATACCATTTTTATTACTCTACCAACTGTACTGTCCCTGTATGTGTATGGCTTATAGAGTGTTTGTAGATGTGAGAGTTGAGGAAGAAGCAGTGCAGTATGTATGTGTTAGGTAGCCAAATATGTGCATGCAATTCATTTTTGTAGCATACAAAACTCCAGTGTATATTCACATAACAGACATAACTACAGACATTTCCCAGCAGGAGGCAGGATAATTGGTTATCTACAGGTTACAGTGCAGGGTGAGAAAGTGCCAATAAAAACTAAATTATACAGTTTGTATAGAACGCGAACACACAATGGCCATCCTGCATACTTGAGTCAAGTTTATAACTGCAAGTAGCTCTGGATAAGAGCGTCTGCTAATTCACTAAAATGTAAATAATTGCGGGGCAGCACACGTCTGCGTATTTTTGCTACGCAACCACACATGATGGCAATTTTTCGAAGGTATTTCTAGTTGTTGCGCATAGGGTATGAATGAGGCTTTACAGGAGTTGTGTGCTTCAATCAGCACCTACCCCCTCCTCAGCTGCTGAACTGACAGCACCTACCCCCTCCTCAGCTGCTGAACTGATACAGCACCTACCCCCTCCTCAGCTGCTGAACTGATACAGCACCTACCCCCTCCTCAGCTGCTGAACTGATACAGCACCTACCCCTCCTCAGCTGCTGAACTGATACAGCACCTACCCCTCCTCAGCTGCTGAACTGATACAGCACCTACCCCTCCTCAGCTGCTGAACTGATACAGCACCTACCCCTCCTCAGCTGCTGAACTGACAGCACCTACCCCCTCCTCAGCTGCTGAACTGACAGCACCTACCCCCTCCTCATCTGCTGAACTGACAGCACCTACCCCTCCTCAGCTGTTGAACTGACAGCACCTACCCCCTCCTCAGCTGCTGAACTGATACAGCACCTACCCCCTCCTCAGCTGCTGAACTGACAGCACCTACCCCCTCCTCAGCTGCTGAACTGATACAGCACCTACCCCCTCCTCAGCTGCTGAACTAATACAGCACCTACCCCTCCTCAGCTGCTGAACTGATACAGCACCTACCCCCTCCTCAGCTGCTGAACTGATACAGCACCTACCCCCTCCTCAGCTGCTGAACTGACAGCACCTACCCCCTCCTCAGCTGCTGAACTAATACAGCACCTACCCCCTCCTCAGCTGCTGAACTGACAGCACCTACCCCCTCCTCAGCTGCTGAACTGATACAGCACCTACCCCCTCCTCAGCTGCTGAACTGATACAGCACCTACCCCCCTCCTCAGCTGCTGAACTGATACAGCACCTACCCCCTCCTCAGCTGCTGAACTGATACAGCACCTACCCCCTCCTCAGCTGCTGAACTGACAGCACCTACCCCCTCCTCAGCTGCTGAACTAATACAGCACCTACCCCCTCCTCAGCTGCTGAACTGACAGCACCTACCCCCTCCTCAGCTGCTGATCTGACAGCACCTACCCCCTCCTCAGCTGTTGAACTGACAGCACATACCCCCTCCTCAGCTGCTGAACTAATACAGCACCTACCCCCCTCCTCAGCTGCTGAACTGACAGCACCTACCCCCTCCTCAGCTGCTGAACTGATACAGCACCTACCCCCTCCTCAGCTGCTTAACTGACAGCACCTACCCCTCCTCAGCTGCTGAACTAATACAGCACCTACCCCTCCTCAGCTGCTGAACTGACAGCACCTACCCCCCTCCTCAGCTGCTGAACTATTACAGCACCTACCCCTCCTCAGCTGCTGAACTGATACAGCACCTACCCCTCCTCAGCTGCTGAACTGACAGCACCTACCCCCTCCTCAGCTGCTGAACTGACAGCACCTACCCCATCCTCAGCTGCTGAACTGATACAGCACCTACCCCTCCTCAGCTGCTGAACTGATACAGCACCTACCCCTCCTCAGCTGCTGAACTGATACAGCACCTACCCCTCCTCAGCTGCTGAACTGACAGCACCTACCCCCCCTCAGCTGCTGAACTAATACAGCACCTACCCTCCTCAGCTGCTGAACTGACAGCACCTACCCCTCCTCAGCTGCTGAACTGACAGCACCTACCCCCCCCTCAGCTGCTGAACTGATACAGCACCTACCCCCTCCTCAGCTGCTGAACTGATACAGCACCTACCCCCTCCTCAGCTGCTGAACTAATACAGCACCTACCCCTCCTCAGCTGCTGAACTAATACAGCACCTACCCCTCCTCAGCTGCTGAACTGACAGCACCTACCCCTCCTCAGCTGCTGAACTGATACAGCACCTACCCCCTCCTCAGCTGCTGAACTGACAGCACCTACCCCCTCCTCAGCTGATGAACTGACAGCACCTACCCCCTCCTCGGCTGCTGAACTGATACAGCACCTACCCCTCCTCAGCTGCTGAAATGATACAGCACCTACCCCCTCCTCAGCTGCTGAACTGATACAGCACCTACCCCTCCTCAGCTGCTGAACTGATACAGCACCTACCCCCCTCCTCAGCTGCTGAACTGATACAGCACCTACCCCTCCTCAGCTGCTGAACTGATACAGCACCTACTCCTCCCTCAGCTGCTGAACGACAGCACCTACCCCTCCTCAGCTGCTGAACTGACAGCACCTACCCCCTCCTCAGCTGCTGAACTAATACAGCACCTACCCCTCCTCAGCTGCTGAACTGACAGCACCTACCCCCTCCTCAGCTGCTGAACTGACAGCACCTACCCCTCCTCAGCTGCTGAACTAATACAGCACCTACCCCCTCCTCAGCTGCTGAACTGACAGCACCTACCCTCCTCAGCTGCTGAACTGATACAGCACCTACCCCCCTCCTCAGCTGCTGAAATGATACAGCACCTACCCCCTCCTCAGCTGCTGAACTGATACAGCACCTACCCCTCCTCAGCTGCTGAACTGATACAGCACCTACCCCCTCCTTCAGCTGCTGAACTGATACAGCACCTACCCCTCCTCAGCTGCTGAACTGATACAGCACCTACCCCCTCCTCAGCTGCTGAACTGACAGCACTTACTCCCTCCTCAGCTGCTGAACTGACAGCACCTACCCCCTCCTCAGCTGCTGAACTAATACAGCACCTACCCCCTCCTCAGCTGCTGAACTGACAGCACCTACCCCCCTCCTCAGCTGCTGAACTGACAGCACCTACCCCCTCCTCAGCTGCTGAACTAATACAGCACCTACCCCCTCCTCAGCTGCTGAACTGACAGCACCTACCCCTCCTCAGCTGCTGAACTGACAGCACCTACCCTCCTTAGCTGCTGAACAGATACAGCACCTACCCCCTCCTCAGCTGTTGAACTGACAGCACCTACTCCCCCCTCAGCTGCTGAACTAATACAGCACCTACCCCTCCTCAGCTGCTGAACTGATACAGCACCTACCCTCCCCAGCTGCGAACTGATACAGCACCTCCCCTCCTCAGCTGCTGAACTGATACAGCACCGACCCCCTCCTCAGCTGCTGAACTGATACAGCACCACCTCCTCAGCTGCTGAACTAATACAGCACCTACCCCTCCTCAGCTGCTGAACCGACAGCACCTACCCTCCTCAGCTGCTGAACTGATACAGCACCTACCCCTCCTCAGCTGCTGAACTGACAGCACCTACCACCTCCTCAGCTGCTGAACTGACAGCACCTACCCCTCCTCAGCTGCTGAACTAATACGCACCACCCCTCCTCAGCTGCTGAACTGATACAGCACCTACCCCTCCTCAGCTGTTGAACTGACAGCACCTACCCTCCTCAGCTGCTGAACTAATACAGCACCTACCCCCTCCTCAGCTGCTGAACTGACAGCACCTACCCCCTCCTCAGCTGCTGAACTGACAGCACCTACCCTCCTCAGCTGCTGAACTGACAGCACCTAACCCTCCTCAGCTGCTGAACTGATACAGCACCTACCCCCTCCTCAGCTGCTGAACTGATACAGCACCTACCCCCTCCTCAGCTGCTGAACTGATACAGCACCTACCCCCTCCTCAGCTGCTAAACTGATACAGCACCTACCCTCCTCAGCTGCTGAACTGATACAGCACCTACCCCTCCTCAGCTGTTGAACTGACAGCACCTACCCCTCCTCAGCTGCTGAACTAATACAGCACCTACCCCTCCTCAGCTGCTGAACTGACAGCACCTACCCCCCCTCAGCTGCTGAACGACAGCACCTACCCTCCTCAGCTGCTGAACTAATACAGCACCTACCTCCTCGGCTGCTGAACTGACAGCACCTACCCCTCCTCAGCTGCTGAACTGATTCAGCACCTACCCCTCCTCATCTGCTGAACTGATACAGCACCTACCCTCCTCAGCTGCTGAACTGATACAGCACCTACCCCCTCCTCAGCTGTTGAACTGACAGCACCTACCCTCCTCAGCTGCTGAACTGATACAGCACCTACCCCCTCCTCAGCTGTTGAACTGATACAGCACCCTACCCCTCCTCAGCTGCTGAACTGACAGCACCTACCCCCTCCTCAGCTGCTGAACTGATACAGCACCTACCCCTCCTCAGCTGCTGAACTGATACAGCACCTACCCCTCCTCAGCTGCTGAACTGATACAGCACCTACCCCCTCCTCAGCTGCTGAACTGACAGCACCTACCCCTCCTCAGCTGCTGAACTGATACAGCATCTACCCCTCCTCAGCTGCTGAACTGATACAGCACCTACTCCCTCCTCAGCTGCTGAACTGACAGCACCTACCCCTCCTCAGCTGCTGAACTGACAGCACCTACCCCCTCCTCAGCTGCTGAACTGACAGCACCCTACCCCTCCTCAGCTGCTGAACTGATACAGCACCTACCCCTCCTCAGCTGCTGAACTGACAGCACCTACCCCCTCCTCAGCTGCTGAACTGATACAGCACCCACCCCTCCTCAGCTGCTGAACTGATACAGCACCTACCCCCCTCCTCAGCTGCTGAACTGATACAGCACCTACCCTCCTCAGCTGCTGAACTGACAGCACCTACCCCCTCCTCAGCTGCTGAACTGATACAGCACCTACCCCCTCCTCAGCTGCTGAACTAATACAGCACCTACCCCTCCTCAGCTGCTGAACCAATACAGCACCTACCCCTCCTCAGCTGCTGAACTAATACAGCACCTACCCCCTCCTCAGCTGCTGAACTGATACAGCACCTACCCCCTCCTCAGCTGCTGAACTGACAGCACCTACCCCCTCCTCAGCTGCTGAACTGATACAGCACCTACCCCCTCCTCAGCTGCTGAACTGATAGAACCTACCCCTCCTCAGCTGCTGAACTGATACAGCACCTACTCCCTCCTCAGCTGCTGAACTAATACAGCACCTACCCCTCTCCTCAGCTGCTGAACTGACAGCACCTACCCCTCCTCAGCTGCTGAACTGACAGCACTACCTCCTCAGCTGCTGAACTGATACAGCACCTACCACCCTCTCAGCTGCTGAACTGATACAGCACCTACCCCTCCTCAGCTGCTGAACTAATACAGCACCTACCACCTCCTCAGCTGCTGAACTGACAGCACCTACCCCCTCCTCAGCTGCTGAACTGACAGCACCTACCCCCTCCTCAGCTGCTGAACTGATACAGCACCTACCCCTCCTCAGCTGCTGAACTGACAGCACCTACCCCCTCTCAGCTGCTGAACTGATACAGCACCTACCTCCTCAGCTGCTGAACTGATACAGCACCTACCCCTCCTCAGCTGCTGAACTGATACAGCACCTACCCCCCTCCTCAGCTGCTGAACTGATACAGCACCTACCCTCCTCAGCTGCTGAACTGACAGCACCGACCCCCTCCTCAGCTGCTGAACTGATACAGCACCACCCCCTTCTCAGCTGCTGAACTAATACAGCACCTACCCCTCCTCAGCTGCTGAACTAACACAGCACCCACCCTCCCTCAGCTGCTGAACAATACAGCACCTACCCCCTCCTCAGCTGCTGAACTGATACAGCACCTACCCCCCCTCAGCTGCTGAACTGACAGCACCTACCCCCTCCTCAGCTGCTGAACTGATAGAGCACCTACCCCTCCTCAGCTGCTGAACTGACAGAACCTACCCCTCCTCAGCTGCTGAACTGATACAGCACCTACCCCCTCCTCAGCTGCTGAACGAATACAGCACCTACCTCTCCTCAGCTGCTGAACTGACAGCACCTACTCCCCTCCTCAGCTGCTGAACTGACAGCACCTACCCCTCCTCAGCTGCTGAACTGATACAGCACCTACCCCCTCCTCAGCTGCTGAACTGATACAGCACCTACCCCTCCTCAGCTGTTGAACTGACAGCACCTACCCCCTCCTCAGCTGCTGAACTGATACAGCACCTACTCCCTCTCCTCAGCTGCTGAACTAATACAGCACCTACCTCTCATCAGCTGGCTGAACTGACAGCACCTACCTCCTCCTCAGCTGCTGAACTGACAGCACCTACCCCCTCCTCAGCTGCTGAACTAATACAGCACCTACTCCTTCTCAGCTGCTGAACTGACAGCACCTACCCCTCCTCAGCTGCTGAACTAATACAGCACCTACCCCTCCTCAGCTGCTGAACTGATACAGCACCTACCCCCCCTCAGCTGCTGAACTGATACAGCACCTACCCCTCCTCAGCTGCTGAACTGATACAGCACCTACCCCCTCCTCAGCTGCTGAACTGACAGCACCTACCCCTCCTCAGCTGCTGAACTGACAGCACCTACCCCCCTCCTCAGCTGCTGAACTGATACAGCACCTACCCCTCCTCAGCTGCTGAACTGATACAGCACCTACCCCTCCTCAGCTGTTGAACTGACAGCACCTACCCCTCCTCAGCTGCTGAACTGATACAGCACCTACCCCCTCCTCAGCTGCTGAACTGACAGCACCTACCCCTCCTCAGCTGCTGAACTGACAGCATCCTACCCCCTCCTCAGCTGCTGAACTGATACAGCACCTACCCTCCTCAGCTGCTGAACTAATACAGCACCTACCCCTCCTCAGCTGCTGAACTACTACAGCACCTACCCTCTCAGCTGCTGAACTGATACAGCACCTACCCCCTCCTCAGCTGCTGAACTGACAGCACCTACCCCCTCCTCAGCTGCTGAACTGACAGCACCTACTCCCCTCCTCAGCTGCTGAACTGATACAGCACCTACACCCATCCTCAGCTGCTGAACTGACAGTACCTACCCCCTCCTCAGCTGCTGAACTGATACAGCACCTACCCCCTCCCTCAGCTGCTGAACTAATACAGCACCTACCCCTCCTCAGCTGCTGAACTAATACAGCACCTACCCCTCCCTCAGCTGCTGAACTGATACAGCACCTACCCCTCCCCCAGCTGCTGAACTGATACAGCACCCTACCCCTCCTCAGCTGCTGAACTGATACAGCACCTACCCCCCAGCTGCTGAACTGATACAGCACCTACCCCCTCCTCAGCTGCTGAACTGATACAGCACCTACCCCCTCCTCAGCTGCTGAACTGATACAGCACCTACCCCTCCTCAGCTGCTGAACTGATACAGCAACTACCCCCTCCTCAGCTGCTGAACTGATACAGCACCACCCCCTCCTCAGCTGTTGAACTGATACAGCACCTACCCCCTCCTCAGCTGCTGAACTGATACAGCACCTACCCCTCCTCAGCTGCTGAACTGATACAGCACCTACCCCCTCCTCAGCTGCTGAACTAATACAGCACCTACCCCCTCCTCAGCTGCTGAACTGACAGCACCACCCTCCTCAGCTGCGAACTAATACAGCACCTACCCCTCCTCAGCTGCTGAACTGACAGCACCTACCCCTCCTCAGCTGCTGAACTAATACAGCACCTACCCCCTCCTCAGCTGCTGAACTGACAGCACCTACCACCCTCCTCAGCTGCTGAACTAATACAGCACCTACCCCCTCCTCAGCTGCTGAACTTGACAGCACCTACCCCCTCCTCAGCTGCTGAACTAATACAGCACCTACCCCCTCATCAGCTGCTGAACTGACAGCACCTACCCCCTCAGCTGCTGAACTGATACAGCACCTACCCCCTCCTCAGCTGCTGAACTAATACAGCACCTACCCCCTCCTCAGCTGCTGAACTGACAGCACCTACACCCTCCTCAGCTGCTGAACTAATCCAGCACCTACCCCTCCTCAGCTGCTGAACTGATACAGCACCTACCCCCTCCTCAGCTGCTGAACTGACAGCACCTACCCCCCTCCTCAGCTGCTGAACTGATACAGCACCTACCCCCATCCTCAGCTGCTGAACTGACAGCACCTACCCCCCTCCTCAGCTGCTGAACTGATACAGCACCTACCCCTCCTCAGCTGCTGAACTAATACAGCACCTACCCCTCCTCAGCTGCTGAACTTATACAGCACCTACCCCCTCCTCAGCTGCTGAACTGACAGCACCTACCCCCTCCTCAGCTGCTGAACTGATACAGCACCTACCCCCTCCTCAGCTGCTGAACTGATACAGCACCTACCCCTCCTCAGCTGCTGAACTGATACAGCACCTACCCCTCCTCAGCTGCTGAACTAATACAGCACCTACCCCTCCTCAGCTGCTGAACTGATACAGCACCTACCCCCTCCTCAGCTGCTGAACTGACAGCATTTACCCCCTCCTCAGCTGCTGAACTGACAGCACCTACCACCTCCTCAGCTGCTGAACTGATACAGCACCTACCCCTCCTCAGCTGCTGAACTGACAGCACCTACCCCTCCTCAGCTGCTGAACTGACAGCACCTACCCCTCCTCAGCTGCTGAACTGACAGCACCTAACCCCTCCTCAGCTGCTGAACTGATACAGCACCTACCCCTCTCCTCAGCTGCTTAACTGACAGCACCTACCCCCTCCTCAGCTGCTGAACTGATACAACACCTACCCCTCCTCAGCTGCTGAACTGATACAGCACCTACCCCTCCTCAGCTGCTGAACTGACAGCACCTACCCCTCCTCAGCTGCTGAACTAATACAGCACCTACCCCCTCCTCAGCTGCTGAACTGACAGCACCTACCCCCTTCCTCAGCTGCTGAACTAATCACAGCACCTACCCCCTCCTCAGCTGCTGAACTGACAGCACCTACTCCCTCCTCAGCTGCTGAACTAATACAGCACCTACCCCTCCTCAGCTGCTGAACTGACAGCACCTACCCCCTTCTCAGCTGCTGAACTGATACAGCACCTACCCCCTCCTCAGCTGCTGAACTAATACAGCACCTACCCCCCTCCTCAGCTGCTGAACTGACAGCACCACACTCCTCCTCAGCTGCTGAACTAATCCAGCACCTACCCCCTCCTCAGCTGCTGAACTGATACAGCACCTACCCCCTCCTCAGCTGCTGAACTGACAGCACCTACCCCCTCCTCAGCTGCTGAACTGATACAGCACCTACCCCATCCTCAGCTGCTGAACTGACAGCACCTACCCCCCTCCTCAGCTGCTGAACTGATACAGCACCTACCCCCTCCTCAGCTGCTGAACTAATACAGCACCTACCCCCTCCTCAGCTGCTGAACTTATACAGCACCTACCCCCTCCTCAGCTGCTGAACTGACAGCACCTACCCCCTCCTCAGCTGCTGAACTGATACAGCACCTACCCCCTCCTCAGCTGCTGAACTGATACAGCACCTACCCCCTCCTCAGCTGCTGAACTGATACAGCACCTACCCCCTCCTCAGCTGCTGAACTAACAGCACCTACCCCCTCCTCAGCTGCTGAACTGACAGCACCTACCCCTCCTCAGCTGCTGAACTGATACAGCACCTACCCCCTCCTCAGCTGCTGAACTGACAGCACCTACCCCTCCTCAGCTGCTGAACTGACAGCACCTACCCCCTCCTCAGCTGCTGAACTGACAGCACCTACCCCCTCCTCAGCTGCTGAACTGATACAGCACCTACCCCCTCCTCAGCTGCTGAACTGATACAGCACCTACCCCCTCCTCAGCTGCTGAACTGATACAGCACCTACCCCCCTCCTCAGCTGCTGAACTAATACAGCACCTACCCCCCTCCTCAGCTGCTGAACTGATACAGCACCTACCCCCTCCTCAGCTGCTGAACTGACAGCACCTACCCCCTCCTCAGCTGCTGAACTGATACAGCACCTACCCCTCCTCAGCTGTTGAACTGATACAGCACCTACCCCCTCCTCAGCTGCTGAACTGACAGCACCTACCCCCTCCTCAGCTGCTGAACTGATACAGCACCTACCCCCTCCTCAGCTGCTGAACTAATACAGCACCTACCCCCTCCTCAGCTGCTGAACTGACAGCACCTACCCAACCTCAGCTGCTGAACTGACAGCACCTACCCCCTCCTCAGCTGCTGAACTAATACAGCACCTACCCCTCCTCCCAGCTGCTGAACTAATACAGCACCTACCCCTCCTCAGCTGCTGAACTGATACAGCACCTACCCTCCCTCCTCAGCTGCTGAACTGATACAGCACCTACCCCCTCCTCAGCTGTTGAACTGACAGCACCTACCCCCTCCTCAGCTGCTGAACTAATACAGCACCTACCCCCTCCTCAGCTGCTGAACTAATACAGCACCTACCCCCTCCTCAGCTGCTGAACTGATACAGCACCTACCCCCTCCTCAGCTGCTGAACTGATACAGCACCTACCCCTCCTCAGCTGTTGAACTGACAGCACCTACCCCTCCTCAGCTGCTGAACTAATACAGCACCTACCCCCCTCCTCAACTGCTGAACTGATACAGCACCTACCCCCTCCTCAGCTGCTGAACTGATACAGCACCTACCCCTCCTCAGCTGCTGAACTGATACAGCACCTACCCCTCCTCAGCTGCTGAACTGACAGCACCTACCCCTCCTCAGCTGCTGAACTGATACAGCACCTACCCCCTCCTCAGCTGCTGAACTAATACAGCACCTACCCCCTCCTCAGCTGCTGAACTGACAGCACCTACCCCTCCTCAGCTGCTGAACTGACAGCACCTACCCCCTCCTCAGCTGCTGAACTGATACAGCACCTACCCCTCCTCAGCTGCTGAACTGACAGCACCTACCCCCTCCTCAGCTGCTGAACTGATACAGCACCTACCCCTCCTCAGCTGCTGAACTGACAGCACCTACCCCCTCCTCAGCTGCTGAACTGATACAGCACCTACCCCCTCCTCAGCTGCTGAACTGATACATCACCTACCCCTCCCTCAGCTGCTGAACTGATACAGCACCTACCCCCTCCTCAGCTGCTGAACTGATACAGCACCTACCCCTCCTCAGCTGCTGAACTGATACAGCACCTACCCCCTCCTCAGCTGCTGAACTGATACAGCACCTACCCCCTCCTCAGCTGCTGAACTGATACAGCACCTACCCCTCCTCAGCTGCTGAACTGATACAGCACCTACCCCCTCCTCAGCTGCTGAACTGATACAGCACCTACCCCTCCTCAGCTGCTGAACTGACAGCACCTACCCCCTCCTCAGCTGCTGAACTGATACAGCACCTACCCCTCCTCAGCTACTGAACTGATACAGCACCTACCCCCTCCTCAGCTGCTGAACTGATACAGCACCTACCCCCTCCTCAGCTGCTGAACTGATACAGCACCTACCCACTCCTCAGCTGCTGAACTGATACAGCACCTACCCCCTCCTCAGCTGCTGAACTGACAGCACCTACCCCCTCCTCAGCTGCTGAACTGACAGCACCTACCCCTCCTCAGCTGTTGAACTGATACAGCACCTACCCCTCCTCAGCTGCTGAACTGACAGCACCTACCCCCCTCCTCAGCTGCTGAACTGATACAGCACCTACCCCCTCCTCAGCTGCTGAACTGACAGCACCTACCCCCTCCTCAGCTGCTGAACTGACAGCACCTACCCCCTCCTCAGCTGCTGAACTAATACAGCACCTACCCCCTCCTCAGCTGCTGAACTGACAGCACCTACCCCTTCCTCAGCTGCTGAACTAATACAGCACCTACCCCCTCCTCAGCTGCTGAACTGACAGCACCTACCCCCTCCTCAGCTGCTGAACTAATACAGCACCTACCCCCCTCCTCAGCTGCTGAACTGACAGCACCTACCCCTCCTCAGCTGCTGAACTGATACAGCACCTACCCCTCCTCAGCTGCTGAACTAATACAGCACCTACCCCTCCTCAGCTGCTGAACTGACAGCACCTACACCCTCCTCAGCTGCTGAACTAATCCAGCACCTACCCCCTCCTCAGCTGCTGAACTGATACAGCACCTACCCCCTCCTCAGCTGCTGAACTGACAGCACCTACCCCCTCCTCAGCTGCTGAACTGATACAGCACCTACCCCATCCTCAGCTGCTGAACTGACAGCACCTACCCCCTCCTCAGCTGCTGAACTGATACAGCACCTACCCCCTCCTCAGCTGCTGAACTAATACAGCACCTACCCCCTCCTCAGCTGCTGAACTTATACAGCACCTACCCCTCCTCAGCTGCTGAACTGACAGCACCTACCCCTCCTCAGCTGCTGAACTGATACAGCACCTACCCCCTCCTCAGCTGCTGAACTGATACAGCACCTACCCCTCCTCAGCTGCTGAACTGATACAGCACCTACCCCTCCTCAGCTGCTGAACTAATACAGCACCTACCCCTCCTCAGCTGCTGAACTGACAGCACCTACCCCCTCCTCAGCTGCTGAACTGACAGCACCTACCCCCTCCTCAGCTGCTGAACTGATACAGCACCTACCCCTCCTCAGCTGCTGAACTGACAGCACCTACCCCCCTCCTCAGCTGCTGAACTGACAGCACCTACCCCCTCCTCAGCTGCTGAACTGACAGCACCTACCCCTCCTCAGCTGCTGAACTGATACAGCACCTACCCCCTCCTCAGCTGCTGAACTGATACAGCACCTACCCCCTCCTCAGCTGCTGAACTGATACAGCACCTACCCCCTCCTCAGCTGCTGAACTAATACAGCACCTACCCCCTCCTCAGCTGCTGAACTGATACAGCACCTACCCCTCCTCAGCTGCTGAACGGACAGCACCTACCCCCTCCTCAGCTGCTGAACTGATACAGCACCTACCCCTCCTCAGCTGTTGAACTGATACAGCACCTACCCCCTCCTCAGCTGCTGAACTGACAGCACCTACCCCCTCCTCAGCTGCTGAACTGATACAGCACCTACCCCCTCTCAGCTGCTGAACTAATACAGCACCTACCCCCTCCTCAGCTGCTGAACTGACAGCACCTACCCAACCTCAGCTGCTGAACTGACAGCACCTACCCCCTCCTCAGCTGCTGAACTAATACAGCACCTACCCCCTCCTCAGCTGCTGAACTAATACAGCACCTACCCCCTCCTCAGCTGCTGAACTGATACAGCACCTACCCCCTCCTCAGCTGCTGAACTGATACAGCACCTACCCCCTCCTCAGCTGTTGAACTGACAGCACCTACCCCCTCCTCAGCTGCTGAACTAATACAGCACCTACCCCCTCCTCAGCTGCTGAACTGATACAGCACCTACCCCTCCTCAGCTGCTGAACTGATACAGCACCTACCCCTCCTCAGCTGCTGAACTGATACAGCACCTACCCCTCCTCAGCTGTTGAACTGACAGCACCTACCCCCTCCTCAGCTGCTGAACTAATACAGCACCTACCCCTCCTCAACTGCTGAACTGATACAGCACCTACCCCCTCCTCAGCTGCTGAACTGATACAGCACCTACCCCCTCCTCAGCTGCTGAACTGATACAGCACCTACCCTCCTCAGCTGCTGAACTGACAGCACCTACCCCCTCCTCAGCTGCTGAACTGATACAGCACCTACCCCCTCCTCAGCTGCTGAACTAATACAGCACCTACCCCCTCCTCAGCTGCTGAACTGACAGCACCTACCCCCTCCTCAGCTGCTGAACTGACAGCACCTACCCCCCTCCTCAGCTGCTGAACTGATACAGCACCTACCCCTCCTCAGCTGCTGAACTGACAGCACCTACCCCCTCCTCAGCTGCTGAACTGATACAGCACCTACCCCCTCCTCAGCTGCTGAACTGACAGCACCTACCCCCTCCTCAGCTGCTGAACTGATACAGCACCTACCCCCTCCTCAGCTGCTGAACTGATACATCACCTACCCCTCCTCAGCTGCTGAACTGATACAGCACCTACCCCCTCCTCAGCTGCTGAACTGATACAGCACCTACCCCCTCCTCAGCTGCTGAACTGATACAGCACCTACCCCCTCCTCAGCTGCTGAACTGATACAGCACCTACCCCCTCCTCAGCTGCTGAACTGATACAGCACCTACCCCTCCTCAGCTGCTGAACTGATACAGCACCTACCCCTCCTCAGCTGCTGAACTGATACAGCACCTACCCCCTCCTCAGCTGCTGAACTGACAGCACCTACCCCCTCCTCAGCTGCTGAACTGATACAGCACCTACCCCCTCCTCAGCTACTGAACTGATACAGCACCTACCCCCTCCTCAGCTGCTGAACTGATACAGCACCTACCCCCCTCCTCAGCTGCTGAACTGATACAGCACCTACCCACTCCTCAGCTGCTGAACTGATACAGCACCTACCCCCTCCTCAGCTGCTGAACTGACAGCACCTACCCCCTCCTCAGCTGCTGAACTGACAGCACCTACCCCCTCCTCAGCTGTTGAACTGATACAGCACCTACCCCCTCCTCAGCTGCTGAACTGACAGCACCTACCCCTCCTCAGCTGCTGAACTAATACAGCACCTACCCCCTCCTCAGCTGCTGAACTGACAGCACCTACCCCCCCCCTCAGCTGCTTAACTGACAGCACCTACCCCCTCCTCAGCTGCTGAACTAATACAGCACCTACCCCTCCTCAGCTGCTGAACTGACAGCACCCCTACCCCTCCTCAGCTGCTTAACTGACAGCACCTACCCCCTCCTCAGCTGCTGAACTGATACAGCACCTACCCCCTCCTCAGCTGCTGAACTGATACAGCACTGGATAGAACATGTTATATATAGAACATATTGTCTCTGGTGCTTGTTATAGATATATAACATATTGTCTATGGTGCTTGTTATAGATATATATAACATATTGTCTATGGTGCTGGTTATATATAGAACATATTGTCTATGGTGCTTGTTATAGATACAGAACATATTGTCTCTGGTGCTGGTTATAGATACAGAACATATTGTCTATGGTGCTTGTTATAGATACAGAACATATTGTCTATGGTGCTTGTTATAGATATATAACATATTGTCTATGGTGCTTGTTATAGATATATAACATATTGTCTATGGTGCTTGTTATAGATACAGAACATATTGTCTATGGTGCTTGTTATAGATATAGAACATATTGTCTATGGTGCTTGTTATAGATATAGAACATATTGTCTATGGTGCTTGTTATAGATATAGAACATATTGTCTATGGTGCTTGTTATAGATATATAACATATTGTCTCTGGTGCTGGTTATATATAGGAGATATTGTCTATGGTGCTTGTTATAGATACAGAACATATTGTCTATGGTGCCTGTTATAGATATATAACATATTGTCTATGGTGCTTGTTATAGATATAGAACATATTGTCTATGGTGCTTGTTGTAGATATAGAACATATTGTCTATGGTGCTGGTTATATATAGAACATATTGTCTATGGTGCTTGTTATAGATATATAACATATTGTCTATGGTGCTGGTTATAGATACAGAACATATTGTCTATGGTGCTTGTTATAGATATATAACATATTGTCTATGGTGCTGGTTATAGATACAGAACATATTGTCTATGGTGCTTGTTATAGATATATAACATATTGTCTCTGGTGCTGGTTATATATAGAACATAGTGTCTCTGGTGCTTGTTATAGATATATAACATATTGTCTGTGCTGTCTATGGTGCTGGTTATAGATACAGAACATATTGTCTATGGTGCTTGTTATAGATATATAACATATTGTCTCTGGTGCTGGTTATATATAGAACATATTGTCTCTGGTGCTTGTTATAGATATATAACATATTGTCTATGGTGCTTGTTATAGATATATAACATATTGTCTGTGGTGCTTGTTATAGATACAGAACATATTGTCTATGGTGCTTGTTATAGATACAGAACATATTGTCTATGGTGCTTGTTATAGATATATAACATATTGTCTCTGGTGCTTGTTATAGATATAGAACATATTGTCTATGGTGCTTGTTATAGATATATAACATATTGTCTATGGTGCTTGTTATAGATACAGAACATATTGTCTATGGTGCTTGTTATAGATATAGAACATATTGTCTATGGTGCTTGTTATAGATATATAACATATTGTCTATGGTGCTTGTTATAGATACAGAACATATTGTCTATGGTGCTTGTTATATATAGAACATATTGTCTATGGTGCTTGTTATAGATATAGAACATATTGTCTATGGTGCTTGTTATAGATATATAACATATTGTCTATGGTGCTTGTTATAGATATATAACATATTGTCTCTGGTGCTTGTTATAGATATAGAACATATTGTCTATGGTGCTTGTTATAGATATATAACATATTGTCTATGGTGCTTGTTATAGATACAGAACATATTGTCTATGGTGCTTGTTATAGATATATAACATATTGTCTCTGGTGCTTGTTATAGATATAGAACATATTGTCTCTGGTGCTTGTTATAGATATAGAACATATTGTCTATGGTGCTTGTTATAGATATATAACATATTGTCTATGGTGCTTGTTATAGATACAGAACATATTGTCTATGGTGCTTGTTATATATAGAACATATTGTCTATGGTGCTTGTTATAGATATAGAACATATTGTCTATGGTGCTTGTTATAGATATATAACACATTGTCTCTGGTGCTTGTTATAGATATAGAACATATTGTCTATGGTGCTTGTTATAGATATATAACATATTGTCTATGGTGCTTGTTATAGATATATAACATATTGTCTATGGTGCTTGTTATAGATACAGAACATATTGTCTATGGTGCTTGTTATAGATATATAACATATTGTCTATGGTGCTTGTTATAGATATATAACATATTGTCTATGGTGCTGGTTATAGATACAGAACATATTGTCTATGGTGCTTGTTATAGATATATAACATATTGTCTATGGTGCTGGTTATAGATACAGAACATATTGTCTATGGTGCTTGTTATAGATATATAACATATTGTCTCTGGTGCTGGTTATATATAGAACATATTGTCTCTGGTGCTTGTTATAGATATATAACATATTGTCTGTGCTGTCTATGGTGCTGGTTATAGATACAGAACATATTGTCTATGGTGCTTGTTATAGATATATAACATATTGTCTCTGGTGCTGGTTATATATAGAACATATTGTCTCTGGTGCTTGTTATAGATATATAACATATTGTCTATGGTGCTTGTTATAGATATATAACATATTGTCTGTGGTTTTTGTTATAGATACAGAACATATTGTCTATGGTGCTTGTTATAGATACAGAACATATTGTCTATGGTGCTTGTTATAGATATATAACATATTGTCTATGGTGCTTGTTATAGATATATAACATATTGTCTCTGGTGCTTGTTATAGATATAGAACATATTGTCTATGGTGCTTGTTATAGATATATAACATATTGTCTATGGTGCTTGTTATAGATACAGAACATATTGTCTATGGTGCTTGTTATAGATATATAACATATTGTCTCTGGTGCTTGTTATAGATATAGAACATATTGTCTCTGGTGCTTGTTATAGATATAGAACATATTGTCTATGGTGCTTGTTATAGATATATAACATATTGTCTATGGTGCTTGTTATAGATACAGAACATATTGTCTATGGTGCTTGTTATATATAGAACATATTGTCTATGGTGCTTGTTATAGATATAGAACATATTGTCTATGGTGCTTGTTATAGATATATAACACATTGTCTCTGGTGCTTGTTATAGATATAGAACATATTGTCTATGGTGCTGGTTATAGATATATAACATATTGTCTATGGTGCTTGTTATAGATATATAACATATTGTCTATGGTGCTTGTTATAGATACAGAACATATTGTCTATGGTGCTTGTTATAGATATATAACATATTGTCTATGGTGCTTGTTATAGATATATAACATATTGTCTATGGTGCTGGTTATAGATACAGAACATATTGTCTATGGTGCTTGTTATAGATATATAACATATTGTCTATGGTGCTGGTTATAGATACAGAACATATTGTCTATGGTGCTTGTTATAGATATATAACATATTGTCTCTGGTGCTGGTTATATATAGAACATATTGTCTCTGGTGCTTGTTATAGATATATAACATATTGTCTGTGCTGTCTATGGTGCTGGTTATAGATACAGAACATATTGTCTATGGTGCTTGTTATAGATATATAACATATTGTCTCTGGTGCTGGTTATATATAGAACATATTGTCTCTGGTGCTTGTTATAGATATATAACATATTGTCTATGGTGCTTGTTATAGATATATAACATATTGTCTGTGGTTTTTGTTATAGATACAGAACATATTGTCTATGGTGCTTGTTATAGATACAGAACATATTGTCTATGGTGCTTGTTATAGATATATAACATATTGTCTCTGGTGCTTGTTATAGATATAGAACATATTGTCTCTGGTGCTTGTTATAGATATATAACATATTGTCTATGGTGCTTGTTATAGATACAGAACATATTGTCTATGGTGCTTGTTATAGATATAGAACATATTGTCTATGGTGCTTGTTATAGATATATAACATATTGTCTATGGTGCTTGTTATAGATATATAACATATTGTCTCTGGTGCTTGTTATAGATATAGAACATATTGTCTATGGTGCTTGTTATAGATATATAACATATTGTCTATGGTGCTTGTTATAGATACAGAACATATTGTCTATGGTGCTTGTTATAGATATATAACATATTGTCTCTGGTGCTTGTTATAGATATAGAACATATTGTCTATGGTGCTTGTTATAGATATATAACATATTGTCTCTGGTGCTTGTTATAGATATAGAACATATTGTCTATGGTGCTTGTTATAGATATAGAACATATTGTCTATGGTGCTTGTTATAGATACAGAACATATTGTCTATGGTGCTTGTTATAGATATATAACATATTGTCTCTGGTGCTTGTTATAGATACAGAACATATTGTCTATGGTGCTGGTTATATATAGAACATATTGTCTATGGTAGCTTGTTATAGATATATAACATATTGTCTATGGTGCTTGTTATAGATATATAACATATTGTCTATGGTGCTTGTTATAGATACAGAACATATTGTCTATGGTGCTGGTTATATATAGAACATATTGTCTATGGTGCTTGTTATAGATATATAACATATTGTCTATGGTGCTTGTTATAGATATATAACATATTGTCTCTGGTGCTTGTTATAGATATAGAACATATTGTCTATGGTGCTTGTTATAGATACAGAACATATTGTCTATGGTGCTGGTTATATATAGAACATATTGTCTATGGTGCTTGTTATAGATATATAACATATTGTCTATGGTGCTTGTTATAGATATATAACATATTGTCTATGGTGCTTGTTATAGATACAGAACATATTGTCTATGGTGCTGGTTATATATAGAACATATTGTCTATGGTGCTTGTTATAGATATATAACATATTGTCTATGGTGCTTGTTATAGATATATAACATATTGTCTATGGTGCTTGTTATAGATACAGAACATATTGTCTATGGTGCTGGTTATATATATAACATATTGTCTATGGTGCTTGTTATAGATATATAACATATTGTCTATGGTGCTGGTTATAGATACAGAACATATTGTCTATGGTGCTTGTTATAGATACAGAACATATTGTCTATGGTGCTTGTTATAGATACAGAACATATTGTCTATGGTGCTGGTTATATATAGAACATATTGTCTATGGTGCTTGTTATAGATATATAACATATTGTCTATGGTGCTTGTTATAGATACAGAACATATTGTCTATGGTGCTTGTTATAGATATAGAACATATTGTCTATGGTGCTTGTTATAGATATATAACATATTGTCTATAGTGCTTGTTATAGATATATAACATATTGTCTCTGGTGCTTATTATAGATATAGAACATATTGTCTATGGTGCTTGTTATAGATATATAACATATTGTCTATGGTGCTTGTTATAGATACAGAACATATTGTCTATGGTGCTTGTTATAGATAGATAACATATTGTCTCTGGTGCTTGTTATAGATATAGAACATATTGTCTCTGGTGCTTGTTATAGATATAGAACATATTGTCTATGGTGCTTGTTATAGATATATAACATATTGTCTCTGGTGCTTGTTATAGATATAGAACATATTGTCTATGGTGCTTGTTATAGATATAGAACATATTGTCTATGGTGCTTGTTATAGATACAGAACATATTGTCTATGGTGCTTGTTATAGATATATAACATATTGTCTCTGGTGCTTGTTATAGATACAGAACATATTGTCTATGGTGCTGGTTATATATAGAACATATTGTCTATGGTGCTTGTTATAGATATATAACATATTGTCTATGGTGCTTGTTATAGATATATAACATATTGTCTATGGTGCTTGTTATAGATACAGAACATATTGTCTATGGTGCTGGTTATATATAGAACATATTGTCTATGGTGCTTGTTATAGATATATAACATATTGTCTATGGTGCTTGTTATAGATATATAACATATTGTCTCTGGTGCTTGTTATAGATATAGAACATATTGTCTAAGGTGCTTGTTATAGATACAGAACATATTGTCTATGGTGCTGGTTATATATAGAACATATTGTCTATGGTGATTGTTATAGATATATAACATATTGTAAATGGTGCTTGTTATAGATATATAACATATTGTCTATGGTGCTTGTTATAGATACAGAACATATTGTCTATGGTGCTGGTTATATATAGAACATATTGTCTATGGTGCTTGTTATAGATATATAACATATTGTCTATGGTGCTTGTTATAGATATATAACATATTGTCTATGGTGCTTGTTATAGATACAGAACATATTGTCTATGGTGCTGGTTATATATAGAACATATTGTCTATGGTGCTTGTTATAGATATATAACATATTGTCTATGGTGCTGGTTATAGATACAGAACATATTGTCTATGGTGCTTGTTATAGATACAGAACATATTGTCTGTGCTGTCTATGGTGCTGGTTATAGATACAGAACATATTGTCTCTGGTGCTGGTTATAGATATAGAACATATTGTCTATGGTGCTGGTTATAGATATATAACATATTGTCTATGGTGCTTGTTATAGATATATAACATATTGTCTATGGTGCTTGTTATAGATATATAACATATTGTCTATGGTGCTTGTTATAGATATATAACATATTGTCTATGGTGCTTGTTATAGATATATAACATATTGTCTATGGTGCTTGTTATAGATATATAACATATTGTCTATGGTGCTTGTTATAGATACAGAACATATTGTCTATGGTGCTGGTTATATATATAACATATTGTCTATGGTGCTTGTTATAGATATATAACATATTGTCTATGGTGCTGGTTATAGATACAGAACATATTGTCTATGGTGCTTGTTATAGATACAGAACATATTGTCTATGGTGCTTGTTATAGATACAGAACATATTGTCTATGGTGCTGGTTATATATAGAACATATTGTCTATGGTGCTTGTTATAGATATATAACATATTGTCTATGGTGCTTGTTATAGATACAGAACATATTGTCTATGGTGCTTGTTATAGATATAGAACATATTGTCTATGGTGCTTGTTATAGATATATAACATATTGTCTATGGTGCTTGTTATAGATATATAACATATTGTCTCTGGTGCTTGTTATAGATATAGAACATATTGTCTATGGTGCTTGTTATAGATATATAACATATTGTCTATGGTGCTTGTTATAGATACAGAACATATTGTCTATGGTGCTTGTTATAGATAGATAACATATTGTCTCTGGTGCTTGTTATAGATATAGAACATATTGTCTCTGGTGCTTGTTATAGATATAGAACATATTGTCTATGGTGCTTGTTATAGATATATAACATATTGTCTCTGGTGCTTGTTATAGATATAGAACATATTGTCTATGGTGCTTGTTATAGATATAGAACATATTGTCTATGGTGCTTGTTATAGATACAGAACATATTGTCTATGGTGCTTGTTATAGATATATAACATATTGTCTCTGGTGCTTGTTATAGATACAGAACATATTGTCTATGGTGCTGGTTATATATAGAACATATTGTCTATGGTGCTTGTTATAGATATATAACATATTGTCTATGGTGCTTGTTATAGATATATAACATATTGTCTATGGTGCTTGTTATAGATACAGAACATATTGTCTATGGTGCTGGTTATATATAGAACATATTGTCTATGGTGCTTGTTATAGATATATAACATATTGTCTATGGTGCTTGTTATAGATATATAACATATTGTCTCTGGTGCTTGTTATAGATATAGAACATATTGTCTATGGTGCTTGTTATAGATACAGAACATATTGTCTATGGTGCTGGTTATATATAGAACATATTGTCTATGGTGCTTGTTATAGATATATAACATATTGTAAATGGTGCTTGTTATAGATATATAACATATTGTCTATGGTGCTTGTTATAGATACAGAACATATTGTCTATGGTGCTGGTTATATATAGAACATATTGTCTATGGTGCTTGTTATAGATATATAACATATTGTCTATGGTGCTTGTTATAGATATATAACATATTGTCTATGGTGCTTGTTATAGATACAGAACATATTGTCTATGGTGCTGGTTATATATAGAACATATTGTCTATGGTGCTTGTTATAGATATATAACATATTGTCTATGGTGCTGGTTATAGATACAGAACATATTGTCTATGGTGCTTGTTATAGATACAGAACATATTGTCTGTGCTGTCTATGGTGCTGGTTATAGATACAGAACATATTGTCTCTGGTGCTGGTTATAGATATAGAACATATTGTCTATGGTGCTGGTTATAGATATATAACATATTGTCTATGGTGCTTGTTATAGATATATAACATATTGTCTATGGTGCTTGTTATAGATATATAACATATTGTCTATGGTGCTTGTTATAGATATATAACATATTGTCTATGGTGCTTGTTATAGATATATAACATATTGTCTATGGTGCTTGTTATAGATATATAACATATTGTCTATGGTGCTGGTTATAGATACAGAACATATTGTCTATGGTGCTGGTTATAGATATATAACATATTGTCTCTGGTGCTGGTTATAGATACAGAACATATTGTCTATGGTGCTTGTTATAGATACAGAACATATTGTCTATGGTGCTTGTTATAGATACAGAACATATTGTCTATGGTGCTTGTTATATATAGAACATATTGTCTATGGTGCTTGTTATAGATACAGAACATATTGTCTATGGTGCTTGTTATAGATACAGAACATATTGTCTGTGCTGTCTATGGTGCTGGTTATAGATACAGAACATATTGTCTCTGGTGCTGGTTATAGATACAGAACATATTGTCTATGGTGCTGGTTATATATAGAACATATTGTCTATGGTGCTTGTTATAGATATAGAACATATTGTCTCTGGTGCTGGTTATAGATACAGAACATATTGTCTGTGGTGTCTATGGTGCTTCACTCAGCACCTTCCCCCTCCTCAGCTGCTGAACTGCATCATGGACATGGTAGAGAAGACGCGGCGTTCTCTCACCGTGCTGCGGCGCTGCCAGGAGGCCGACAGGGAGGAGCTCAACTACTGGATCAGACGATACAGCGACGCAGAGGACCTGAAGAAAGGAGCCAGCAGGACCCAGAGCAGACAGCAGAGTCCTGCAGGACAGGATAACTACACAACAGGTACAGTTGAAGTCGGAAGTTTACATACACCTTAGCCAAATACATTTAACGTCAGTTTTTCACAATTCCTGACATTTAATCCTAGTAAAAATTCCCTGTCTTAGGTCAGTTAGGATCACCACTTTATATTAAGAATGTGAAATGTCAGAATAATTGTAGAGAGAATGATTTATTTAAGCTTTTATTTCTTTCATCACATTCCCAGCGGGTCAGAAGTTTATATACACTCAATTAGTATTTGGTAGCATTGCCTTTCAATTGTTTAACTTGGGTCAAACGTTTCGGGTAGCCTCCCACAAGCTTCCCACAATAAATTGGGTGAATTTTGGCCTTTTCCTCCAGACAGAGCTGGTGTAACTGAGTCAGGTTTGTAGGCCTCCTTGCTCGCACACGCTTTTTCAGTTCTGCCCACTCATTTTCTATAGGATTGAGGTCAGGGCTTTGTGATGGCCACTCCAATACCTTGACTTTGTTGTCCTTAAGCCATTTTGCCACAACTTTGGAAGTATGCTTGGGGTCATTGTCCATTTGGAAGACCCATTTGCGACCAAGCTTTAACTTCCTGACTGATGTCTTGAGATGTTGCTTCAATATATCCACATAATTTTCCTTCTTCATGATGCCATCTATTTTGTGAAGTGCACCAGTCCCTCCTGCAGCAAGCACCCCCACAGCATGATGCTGCCACCCCTGTGCTTCACGGTTGGGATAGTGTTCTTCGGCTTGCAGTTGCCCCCTTTTTCCTCCAAACATAACGATGGTCTTATAGGCCAAACAGTTATATTTTTGTTTAATCAGACTAGATGATATTTCTCCAAAAAGTACGATCTTAGTCCCCATGTGCAGTTGCAAACCGTAGTCTGGCTTTTTTTTGGTGGTTTTGGAGTAGTGGCTTCTTCCTTGCTGAGCGGCTAGGTTATGTCGATATACAGTGAGGAGAACAAGTATTTGATACACTGCCGATTTTGCAGGTTTTCCTACTTACAAAGCATGTAGAGGTCTGTAATTTCTATCATAGGTACACTTCAACTGTGAGAGACGGAATCTAAAACAAAAATCCAGAAAATCACATTGTATGATTTTTAAGTAATTCATTTGCATTTTATTGCATGACATAAGTATTTGATCACCTACCAACCAGTAAGAATTCCGGCTCTCACAGACCTGTTAGTTTTTCTTTAAGAAGCCCTCCTGTTCTCCACTCATTACCTGTATTAATTGCACCTGTTTGAACTCGTTACCTGTATAAAAGACACCTGTCCACACACTCAATCAAACAGACTCCAACCTCCACAATGGCCAAGACCAGAGAGCTGTGTAAGGACATCAGGGATACAATTGTAGACCTGCACAAGGCTGGGATGGGCTACAGGACAATAGGCAAGCAGCTTGGTGAGAAGGCAACAACTGTTGGCGCAATTATTAGAAAATTGAAGAAGTTCAAGATGACGGTCAATCACCCTCGGTCTGGGGCTCCATGCAAGATCTCACCTCGTGGGGCATCAATGATCATGAGGAAGGTGAGGGATCAGCCCAGAACTACACGGCAGGACATGGTCAATGACCTGAAGAGAGCTGGAACCACAGTCTCAAAGAAAACCATTAGTAACACACTACGCCGTCATGGATTAAAATCCTGCAGAGCACGCAAGGTCCCCCTGCTCAAGCCAGCGCATGTCCAGTCCCGTCTGAAGTTTGCCAATGACCATCTGGATGATCCAGAGGAGGAATGGGAGAAGGTCATGTGGTCTGATGAGACAAAAATAGAGATTTTTGGTCTAAACTCCACTCGCCGTGTTTGGAGGAAGAAGAAGGATGAGTACAACCCCAAGAACACCATCCCAACCGTGAAGCATGGAGGTGGAAACATCATTCTTTGGGGATGCTTTTCTGCAAAGGGGACAGGACGACTGCACCGTATTGAGGGGGAGGATGGATGGGGCCATGTATCACGAGATCTTGGCCAACAACCTCCTTCCCTCAGTAAGAGCATTGAAGATGGGTCGTGGCTGGGTCTTCCAGCATGACAACGACCCGAAACACACAGCCAGGGCAACTAAGGAGTGGCTCTGTAAAAGCATCTCAAGGTCCTGGAGTGGCCTAGCCAGTCTCCAGACCTGAACCCAATAGAAAATATTTGGAGGGAGCTGAAAGTCTGTATTGCCCAGCGACAGCCCCGAAACCCTGAAGCATCTGGAGAAGGTCTGTATGGAGGATGGGCCAAAATCCCTGCTGCAATGTGTGCAAACCTGGTCAAGACCTACAGGAAACGTATGATCTCTGTAATTGCAAACAAAGGTTTCTGTACCAAATATTAAGTTCTGCTTTTCTGATGTATCAAATACTTATGTCACAGTTGAAATGTACCTATGATAAAAATTACAGACCTCTACATGCTTTGTAAGTAGGAAAACCTGCAAAATGGGCAGTGTATCAAATACTTGTTCTCCCCACTGTAGGACTCGTTTTACTGTGGATATAGATACTTTTGTACCTGTTTCCTCCAGCATCTTCACAAGGTCCTTTGCTGTTGTTCTGGGATTGATTTGCACTTTTCGCACCAAAGTACGTTCATCTCTAGGAGACAGAACGCGTCTCCTTCCTGAGCTGTATGACGGCTGCGTACTATTGTTTGTACAGATGAATGTGGTACCTTCAGGCGTTTGGAAATGGCTCCCAAGGATGAACCAGACTTGTGGAGGTCTATAGTTATTTTCCTGAGGTCTTGGCTGATTTATTTTGATTTTCCCATGATGTCAAGCAAAGAGGCACTGAGTTTGAAGGTAGGCCTTGAAGTACATCCACAGGTACACCTCCAATTGACTCAAATGATGTCAATTAGCCTATCAGAAGCTTCTAAAGCCATGACATCATTTTCTAGAATTTCCCAAGCTGTTTAAAGGCACAGTCAACTTAGTGTATGTAAATTTCTGACCCACTGGAATTGTGATACAGTGAATTATAAGTGAAATAATCTGTCTGTAAACAATTGTTGGAAAAATTACTTGTGTCATGCACAAAGTAGATGTCCTAACCGACTTGCCAAAACTATAGTTTGTTAACAAGACATGTGTGGAGTGGTTGAAAAACAAGTTTTAATGACTCCAACCTAAGTGTATGTAAACTTCCAACTTCAACTGTATATAATTATTATTTTGGTCATTTAGCAGACACTCTTATCCAGAGCGACTTACATGAGCAATTAGGGTTAAGTGCCTTGCTTAAGGGCACATCAACAGATTTTTCACCTAGTCGGCTCGGGGATTAGAACCAGCAACCTCCCGGTTACTGGCACAACGCTCTTAACCACTGAGCTACCTGCCAACTAGTTAAATAACAAATAAATAATATGCCATTTAGCAGACGCTTTTATCCAAAGCGACTTACAGTCATGCGTGCATACATTTTTGTGTATGGGTGGTCCCGGGGATCGAACCCACTACCTTGGCGTTACAAGCGCCGTGCTCTACCAGTAGTTGACTTACGTTATAGTATAGTACCAGCTATCTGTATCACAGCAGACAGCAACACTCCAGGTATGAGACAGGGCTTGATCAATCAGTCAGTCAATCAATCAATCAATCAAACAGACACTAGATAGACAGTAGCTATCTCTGTTCCCATCCTGGTCAGGCATACACCTTTGAACATGGGTGAACAACCCTCCTGCATGACTACATGACCTTTCACTGGTGTGTTTTATCACTGGGTTATCTGTCTGTCTACTAGTTGTCTGTCTGTCTGTCTACTAGTTGACTGTCTGTCTGTCTACTAGTTGTCTGTCTGTCTGTCTACTAGTTGTCTGTCTGTCTGTCTACTAGTTTACTGTCTGTCTGTCTGTCTACTAGTTGACTGGGTGTCTGTCTGTCTACTAGTTGACTGTCTGTCTGTCTACTAGTTGTCTGTCTGTCTGTCTACTAGTTGACTGTCTGTCTGTCTGTCTGTCTACTAGTTGACTGGTCTGTCTGTCTGTCTACTAGTTGACTGGGCTGTCTGTCTGTCTACTAGTTGACTGGGCTGTCTGTCTGTCTACTAGTTGGCTGTCTGTCTGTCTACTAGTTGACTGTCTGTCTGTCTACTAGTTGTCTGTCTGTCTACTAGTTGACTGTCTGTCTGTCTACTAGTTGACTGGGTGTCTGTCTGTCTACTAGTTGACTGTCTGTCTGTCTACTAGTTGTCTGTCTGTCTGTCTACTAGTTGACTGTCTGTCTGTCTGTCTGTCTACTAGTTGACTGGTCTGTCTGTCTGTCTACTAGTTGACTGGGCTGTCTGTCTGTCTACTAGTTGTCTGTCTGTCTGTCTACTAGTTGACTGGGTTATCTGTCTGTCTACTAGTTGACTGGGCTGTCTGTCTGTCTACTAGTTGACTGGGTGTCTGTCTACTAGTTGACTGGGTTATCTGTCTGTCTACTAGTTGACTGGGTTATCTGTCTGTCTACTAGTTGACTGGGCTGTCTGTCTGTCTGTCTACTAGTTGACTGGGCTGTCTGTCTGTCTACTAGTTGACTGGGCTGTCTGTCTGTCTGTCTATTAGTTGACTGGGCTGTCTGTCTGTCTACTAGTTGACTGGGCTGTCTGTCTACTAGTTGACTGGGCTGTCTGTCTGTCTGTCTACTAGTTGACTGGGTTGTCTGTCTGTCTGTCTGTCTACTAGTTGACTGGGGTGTCTGTCTGTCTGTCTACTAGTTGACTGGGCTGTCTGTCTGTCTACTAGTTGACTGGATTGTCTGTCTGTCTGTCTACTAGTTGACTGGGCTGTCTGTCTGTCTGTCTATTAGTTGACTGGGCTGTCTGTCTGTCTACTAGTTGACTGGGCTGTCTGTCTGTCTGTCTACTAGTTGACTGGGCTGTCTGTCTGTCTGTCTACTAGTTGACTGGGTTATCTGTCTGTCTACTAGTTGACTGGGCTGTCTGTCTGTCTGTCTACTAGTTGACTGGGCTGTCTGTCTGTCTACTAGTTGACTGGGCTGTCTGTCTGTCTGTCTACTAGTTGACTGGGCTGTCTGTCTGTCTACTAGTTGACTGGGCTGTCTGTCTGTCTGTCTACTAGTTGACTGGGCTGTCTGTCTGTCTACTAGTTGTCTGTCTGTCTACTAGTTGACTGTCTGTCTGTCTGTCTGTCTACTAGTTGACTGGGCTGTCTGTCTGTCTGTCTGTCTACTAGTTGACTGGGTTATCTGTCTGTCTACTAGTTGACTGGGATGTCTGTCTGTCTACTAGTTGTCTGTCTGTCTGTCTACTAGTTGACTGTCTGTCTGTCTGTCTACTAGTTGACTGGGCTGTCTGTCTGTCTGTCTACTAGTTGACTGGGCTGTCTGTCTGTCTGTCTACTAGTTGACTGGGCTGTCTGTCTGTCTACTAGTTGACTGAGCTGTCTGTCTGTCTACTAGTTGACTGGGCTGTCTGTCTGTCTACTAGTTGACTGGGCTGTCTGTCTGTCTGTCTACTAGTTGACTGGGCTGTCTGTCTGTCTACTAGTTGACTGGGCTGTCTGTCTGTCTGTCTACTAGTTGACTGGGCTGTCTGTCTGTCTGTCTACTAGTTGACTGGGTTATCTGTCTGTCTACTAGTTGACTGGGTTGTCTGTCTGTCTGTCTGTCTGTCTACTAGTTGACTGGGATGTCTGTCTGTCTGTCTGTCTGCTAGTTGACTAGGCTGTCTGTCTGTCTACTAGTTGACTGGGCTGTCTGTCTGTCTGTCTACTAGTTGACTGGGCTGTCTGTCTGTCTACTAGTTGACTGGGCTGTCTGTCTGTCTGTCTACTAGTTGACTGGGCTGTCTGTCTGTCTACTAGTTGACTGGGTTATCTGTCTGTCTACTAGTTGACTGGGCTGTCTGTCTGTCTGTCTACTAGTTGACTGGGTTATCTGTCTGTCTTCTAGTTGACTGGGCTGTCTGTCTGTCTACTAGTTGACTGGGTTATCTGTCTGTCTACTAGTTGACTGGGCTGTCTGTCTGTCTGTCTACTAGTTGACTGGGTTATCTGTCTGTCTACTAGTTGACTGGGTTGTCTGTCTGTCTGTCTACTAGTTGACTGGGCTGTCTGTCTGTCTGTCTATTAGTTGACTGGGTTGTCTGTCTGTCTGTCTACTAGTTGACTGGGCTGTCTGTCTGTCTGTCTACTAGTTGACTGGGATGTCTGTCTGTCTGTCTACTAGTTGACTGGGCTGTCTGTCTGTCTGTCTATTAGTTGACTGGGCTGTCTGTCTGTCTGTCTACTAATTGACTGGGCTGTCTGTCTGTCTGTCTACTAGTTGACTGGGCTGTCTGTCTGTCTGTCTACTAGTTGACTGGGCTGTCTGTCTGTCTGTCTACTAGTTGACTGGGCTGTCTGTCTGTCTGTCTACTAGTTGACTGGTCTGTCTGTCTGTCTACTAGTTGACTGGTCTGTCTGTCTGTCTACTAGTTGACTGGGCTGTCTGTCTGTCTGTCTACTAGTTGACTGGGCTGTCTGTCTGTCTACTAGTTGACTGGGCTGTCTGTCTGTCTGTCTACTAGTTGACTGGGCTGTCTGTCTGTCTACTAGTTGACTGGGCTGTCTGTCTGTCTGTCTACTAGTTGACTGGTCTGTCTGTCTGTCTACTAGTTGACTGGGCTGTCTGTCTGTCTACTAGTTGACTGGGCTGTCTGTCTGTCTACTAGTTGACTGGGCTGTCTGTCTGTCTGTCTACTAGTTGACTGGGCTGTCTGTCTGTCTACTAGTTGACTGGGCTGTCTGTCTGTCTACTAGTTGACTGGGCTGTCTGTCTGTCTGTCTACTAGTTGACTGGGCTGTCTGTCTGTCTGTCTACTAGTTGACTGGGCTGTCTGTCTGTCTACTAGTTGACTGGGTTATCTGTCTGTCTGTCTACTAGTTGACTGGGTTATATGTCTGTCTACTAGTTGACTGGGTTATCTGTCTGTCTGTCTACTAGTTGACTGGGTTATATGTCTGTCTACTAGTTGACTGGGTTATCTGTCTGTCTGTCTGTCTACTAGTTGACTGGGCTGTCTGTCTGTCTACTAGTTGACTGGGTTATCTGTCTGTCTACTAGTTGACTGTCTGTCTGTCTGTCTGTCTATTAGTTGACTGGGTTATCTGTCTGTCTACTAGTTGACTGGGTTGTCTGTCTGTATGTCTACTAGTTGACTGGGCTGTCTGTCTGTCTACTAGTTGACTGGGCTGTCTGTCTGTCTGTCTACTAGTTGACTGGGCTGTCTGTCTGTCTACTAGTTGACTGGGCTGTCTGTCTGTCTACTAGTTGACTGGGCTGTCTGTCTGTGTACTAGTTGACTGGGTGTCTGTCTACTAGTTGACTGGGCTGTCTGTTTGTCTACTAGTTGACTGGGCTGTCTGTCTGTCTACTAGTTGACTGGGCTGTCTGTCTGTCTACTAGTTGACTGGGCTGTCTGTCTGTCTGTCTGCTAGTTGACTGGGCTGTCTGTCTGTCTACTAGTTGACTGGGCTGTCTGTCTGTCTGTCTATTAGTTGACTGGGCTGTCTGTCTGTCTGTCTACTAGTTGACTGGGCTGTCTGTCTGTCTACTAGTTGACTGGGCTGTCTGTCTGTCTGTCTTTTAGTTGACTGGGTTGTCTGTCTGTCTGTCTACTAGTTGACTGGGTTATCTGTCTGTCTACTAGTTGACTGGGATGTCTGTCTGTCTGTCTACTAGTTGACTGGGCTGTCTGTCTGTCTGTCTATTAGTTGACTGGGCTGTCTGTCTGTCTACTAGTTGACTGGGCTGTCTGTCTGTCTGTCTACTAGTTGACTGGTCTGTCTGTCTGTCTACTAGTTGACTGGGCTGTCTGTCTGTCTACTAGTTGACTGGGTTATCTGTCTGTCTGTCTACTAGTTGACTGGGTTATATGTCTGTCTACTAGTTGACTGGGTTATCTGTCTGTCTGTCTACTAGTTGACTGGGTTATATGTCTGTCTACTAGTTGACTGGGTTATCTGTCTGTCTGTCTGTCTACTAGTTGACTGGGCTGTCTGTCTGTCTACTAGTTGACTGGGCTGTCTGTCTGTCTACTAGTTGACTGGGTTATCTGTCTGTCTACTAGTTGACTGTCTGTCTGTCTGTCTGTCTATTAGTTGACTGGGTTATCTGTCTGTCTACTAGTTGACTGGGTTGTCTGTCTGTCTGTCTACTAGTTGACTGGGCTGTCTGTCTGTCTACTAGTTGACTGGGCTGTCTGTCTGTCTGTCTACTAGTTGACTGGGCTGTCTGTCTGTCTACTAGTTGACTGGGCTGTCTGTCTGTCTACTAGTTGACTGGGCTGTCTGTCTGTGTACTAGTTGACTGGGTGTCTGTCTACTAGTTGACTGGGCTGTCTGTCTGTCTACTAGTTGACTGGGCTGTCTGTCTGTCTGTCTACTAGTTGACTGGGCTGTCTGTCTGTCTACTAGTTGACTGGGCTGTCTGTCTGTCTGTCTACTAGTTGACTGGGCTGTCTGTCTGTCTGTCTACTAGTTGTCTGTCTGTCTGTCTGTCTACTAGTTGACTGGGCTGTCTGTCTGTCTGTCTACTAGTTGACTGGGCTGTCTGTCTGTCTACTAGTTGACTGGGCTGTCTGTCTGTCTGTCTACTAGTTGACTGGGTTGTCTGTCTGTCTACTAGTTGACTGGGCTGTCTGTCTGTCTGTCTACTAGTTGACTGGGCTGTCTGTCTGTCTGTCTATTAGTTGACTGGGTTATCTGTCTGTCTACTAGTTGACTGGGCTGTCTGTCTGTCTGTCTACTAGTTGTCTGTCTGTCTGTCTACTAGTTGACTGGGCTGTCTGTCTGTCTGTCTACTAGTTGACTGGGTTATCTGTCTGTCTGTCTACTAGTTGACTGGGTTATATGTCTGTCTACTAGTTGACTGGGTTATCTGTCTGTCTGTCTGTCTACTAGTTGACTGGGCTGTCTGTCTGTCTACTAGTTGACTGGGCTGTCTGTCTGTCTACTAGTTGACTGGGTTATCTGTCTGTCTACTAGTTGACTGTCTGTCTGTCTGTCTGTCTATTAGTTGACTGGGTTATCTGTCTGTCTACTAGTTGACTGGGTTGTCTGTCTGTCTGTCTACTAGTTGACTGGGCTGTCTGTCTGTCTACTAGTTGACTGGGCTGTCTGTCTGTCTGTCTACTAGTTGACTGGGCTGTCTGTCTGTCTACTAGTTGACTGGGCTGTCTGTCTGTCTACTAGTTGACTGGGCTGTCTGTCTGTGTACTAGTTGACTGGGTGTCTGTCTACTAGTTGACTGGGCTGTCTGTCTGTCTACTAGTTGACTGGGCTGTCTGTCTGTCTGTCTACTAGTTGACTGGGCTGTCTGTCTGTCTACTAGGTGAGTGGGCTGTCTGTCTGTCTGTCTACTAGTTGACTGGGCTGTCTGTCTGTCTGTCTACTAGTTGACTGGGTTATCTGTCTGTCTACTAGTTGACTGGGTTGTCTGTCTGTCTGTCTGTCTGTCTGTCTGTCTGTCTGTCTACTAGTTGACTGGGCTGTCTGTCTGTCTGTCTGCTAGTTGACTGGGATGTCTGTCTGTCTACTAGTTGACTGGGATGTCTGTCTGTCTGTCTACTAGTTGACTGGGCTGTCTGTCTGTCTACTAGTTGACTGGGCTGTCTGTCTGTCTGTCTACTAGTTGACTGGACTGTCTGTCTGTCTACTAGTTGACTGGGTTATCTGTCTGTCTACTAGTTGACTGGGTTGTCTGTCTGTCTGTCTACTAGTTGACTGGGCTGTCTGTCTGTCTACTAGTTGACTGGGCTGTCTGTCTGTCTACTAGTTGTCTGTCTGTCTGTCTACTAGTTGACTGGGCTGTTTGTCTGTCTACTAGTTGACTGGGCTGTCTGTCTGTCTACTAGTTGACTGGGCTGTCTGTCTGTCTGTCTACTAGTTGACTGGGCTGTCTGTCTGTCTACTAGTTGACTGGGCTGTCTGTCTGTCTGTCTACTAGTTGACTGGGCTGTCTGTCTGTCTACTAGTTGTCTGTCTGTCTGTCTGTCTACTAGTTGACTGGGCTGTCTGTCTGTCTGTCTACTAGTTGACTGGGCTGTCTGTCTGTCTACTAGTTGACTGGGCTGTCTGTCTGTCTGTCTACTAGTTGACTGGGTTGTCTGTCTGTCTACTAGTTGACTGGGCTGTCTGTCTGTCTGTCTACTAGTTGACTGGGCTGTCTGTCTGTCTGTCTATTAGTTGACTGGGTTATCTGTCTGTCTACTAGTTGACTGGGCTGCCTGTCTGTCTGTCTACTAGTTGTCTGTCTGTCTGTCTACTAGTTGACTGGGCTGTCTGTCTGTCTGTCTACTAGTTGACTGGGCTGTCTGTCTGTCTACTAGTTGACTGGGCTGTCTGTCTGTCTGTCTACTAGTTGACTGGGTTGTCTGTCTGTCTACTAGTTGACTGGGCTGTCTGTCTGTCTGTCTACTAGTTGACTGGGCTGTCTGTCTGTCTGTCTACTAGTTGACTGGGCTGTCTCTCTGTCTGTCTGCTAGTTGACTGGGCTGTCTGTCTGTCTACTAGTTGACTGGGCTGTCTGTCTGTCTGTCTACTAGTTGACTGGGCTGTCTGTCTGTCTACTAGTTGACTGGGCTGTCTGTCTGTCTACTAGTTGACTGGGCTGTCTGTCTGTCTACTAGTTGACTGGGCTGTCTGTCTGTCTACTAGTTGTCTGTCTGTCTGTCTGCTAGTTGATTGGGCTATCTGTCTGTCTACTAGTTGACTGGGCTGTCTGTCTGTCTACTAGTTGACTGGGCTGTCTGTCTGTCTACTAGTTGACTGGGCTGTCTGTCTGTCTACTAGTTGACTGGGCTGTCTGTCTGTCTGTCTGTCTACTAGTTGTCTGTCTGTCTGTCTACTAATTGACTGGGCTGTCTGTCTGTCTGTCTACTAGTTGACTGGGCTGTCTGTCTGTCTACTAGTTGACTGGGCTGTCTGTCTGTCTGTCTACTAGTTGACTGGGTTGTCTGTCTGTCTACTAGTTGACTGGGCTGTCTGTCTGTCTGTCTACTAGTTGACTGGGCTGTCTGTCTGTCTGTCTATTAGTTGACTGGGTTATCTGTCTGTCTACTAGTTGACTGGGCTGTCTGTCTGTCTACTAGTTGACTGGGCTGTCTGTCTGTCTGTCTACTAGTTGACTGGGCTGTCTGTCTGTCTACTAGTTGACTGGGCTGTCTGTCTGTCTACTAGTTGTCTGTCTGTCTGTCTATTAGTTGACTGGGCTGTCTGACTGTCTACTAGTTGACTGGGCTGTCTGTCTGTCTACTAGTTGTCTGTCTGTCTGTCTACTAGTTGACTGGGCTGTCTGTCTGTCTGTCTGTCTACTAGTTGACTGGGATGTCTGTCTTTCTACTAGTTGACTGGGGTGTCTGTCTGTCTGTCTGTCTACTAGTTGACTGGGCTGTCTGTCTGTCTACAAGTTGACTGGGCTGTCTGTCTGTCTGTCTATTAGTTGACTGGGCTGTCTGTCTGTCTGTCTGCTAGTTGATTGGGCTATCTGTCTGTCTACTAGTTGACTGGGCTGTCTGTCTGTCTACTAGTTGACTGGGCTGTCTGTCTGTCTACTAGTTGACTGGGTTATATGTCTGTCTATTAGTTGACTGTCTGTTTGTCTGTCTACTAGTTGACTGGGCTGTCTGTCTGTCTATTAGTTGACTGGGTGTCTGTCTGTCTGTCTACTAGTTGACTGGGCTGTCTGTCTGTCTACTAGTTGACTGGTCTGTCTGTCTGTCTACTAGTTGACTGGGCTGTCTGTCTGTCTGTCTATTAGTTGACTGGGTTATCTGTCTGTCTACTAGTTGACTGGGCTGTCTGTCTGTCTGTCTACTAGTTGACTGGGCTGTCTGTCTGTCTACTAGTTGACTGGGCTGTCTGTCTGTCTACTAGTTGTCTGTCTGTCTGTCTATTAGTTGACTGGGCTGTCTGACTGTCTACTAGTTGACTGGGCTGTCTGTCTGTCTACTAGTTGTCTGTCTGTCTGTCTACTAGTTGACTGGGCTGTCTGTCTGTCTGTCTACTAGTTGACTGGGCTGTCTGTCTGTCTGTCTACTAGTTGACTGGGCTGTCTGTCTGTCTACTAGTTGACTGGGCTGTCTGTCTGTCTGTCTATTAGTTGACTGGGCTGTCTGTCTGTCTGTCTGCTAGTTGACTGGGCTGTCTGTCTGTCTGTCTACTAGTTGACTGGGCTGTCTGTCTGTCTGTCTATTAGTTGACTGGGTGCTGTCTGTCTGTCTATTAGTTGACTGGGCTGTCTGTCTGTCTACTAGTTGTCTGTCTGTCTGTCTATTAGTTGACTGGGCTGTCTGTCTGTCTGTCTACTAGTTGACTGGGCTGTCTGTCTGTCTGTCTACTAGTTGACTGGGCTGTCTGTCTGTCTACTAGTTGACTGGGGTGTCTGTCTGTCTGTCTACTAGTTGACTGGGCTGTCTGTCTGTCTACAAGTTGACTGGGCTGTCTGTCTGTCTGTCTACTAGTTGACTGGGCTGTCTGTCTGTCTGTCTGTCTGCTAGTTGACTGGGCTGTCTGTCTGTCTACTAGTTGACTGGGCTGTCTGTCTGTCTGTCTGCTATTTGACTGGGCTGTCTGTCTGTCTACTAGTTGACTGGGCTGTCTGTCTGTCTGTCTGCTAGTTGACTGGGCTGTCTGTCTGTCTACTAGTTGACTGGGCTGTCTGTCTGTCTGTCTATTAGTTGACTGGGCTGTCTGTCTGTCTGTCTACTAGTTGACTGGGCTGTCTGTCTGTCTGCTATTAGTTGACTGGGCTGTCTTTCTGTCTGTCTACTAGTTGACTGGGCTGTCTGTCTGTCTGTCTACTAGTTGACTGGGCTGTCTGTCTGTCTGTCTACTAGTTGACTGGGCTGTCTGTCTGTCTGTCTACTAGTTGACTGGGCTGTCTGTCTGTCTGTCTACTAGTTGACTGGGCTGTCTGTCTGTCTACTAGTTGACTGGGCTGTCTGTCTGTCTCTACTAGTTGACTGCTGTCTGTCTGTCTATTAGTTGACTGGGCTGTCTGTCTGTCTGTCTATTAGTTGACTGGTCGTCTGTCTGTCTGTCTACTAGTTGACTGGGTTATCTGTCTGTCTACTAGTTGACTGGGCTGTCTGTCTGTCTGCTAGTTGACTGGGCTGTCTGTCTGTCTACTAGTTGACTGGTCTGTCTGTCTGTCTACTAGTTGACTGGGCTGTCTGTCTGTCTGTCTATTAGTTGACTGGGCTGTCTGTCTGTCTGTCTACTAGTTGACTGGGCTGTCTGTCTGTCTGTCTATTAGTTGACTGGGTTATCTGTCTGTCTATTAGTTGACTGGGTGTCTGTCTGTCTGTCTACTAGTTGACTGGGCTGTCTGTCTGTCTACTAGTTGACTGGTCTGTCTGTCTGTCTACTAGTTGACTGGGCTGTCTGTCTGTCTGTCTACTAGTTGACTGGGCTGTCTGTCTGTCTGTTGTGACGTCACGAGAGGCTACACAGCTTTCAGCGGGATTGCTCAAGTAGTGCAAGGAGACAAGGTTCAAACAAAACAAGGATTTTATTATAGGTCTTGGGAAATTAACGAAAATATAACAAAATTCTGTTCTCTTGTGGCTCTTTAAGGGTTAACAGTTCAGGGATGTCTCTTCACATCCAGAATCATAATTCTCACTCGCTCAGATAACTTTTCCCCCAGCCTTACTGTAGTCCACGTTGCAGCTAGTGGCCAACCCAGCAAAAAGTCCTTCCAAATGTCTCTCCGTATTTCCACAGGTGCATATATCCAAAGGTGAGTATTTCCCAAAGGTAAGTATCTCCAAATCCTTATATTCCTCATGGAAGTGGACGTACAGCACTCTTGTCCTCCAGAGAGCCCAGGTTGGAGACTGTGTCTCTTCACCCCCCACACTCCCTCAGTGTGTCTCTTCCCTTCCCAAACCTTCAGCTCATCAGCTCCTCATTTGTTTCAGCTGCGTGGGAAGATTGGCCATAGAGGGTTGGAGTTCCCGACCATACCAGCAGATGGAGCCATAGCTGTCTGGGTTTGCAGCCACCTCAGGGGATGTAACGTCCCTCCAGGACACAGCCTCTCGTGACATCACATCCCCCTCCTCGGGACCGACGTCCTCGTCGGGTAAAGGCAGCGAAGAAGGCATCACGCCGGGAGAGGGCGTCCGCATTGCCGTGGTGCTTGCCAGCCTGCTCTCTCTTCAACTCCTCCACCTCTAGGACCAGGGACTCAGCCTCCTGTTGTCTCTCCTTGAGTTTCTTACTGAACGCATCAGCCTTGGTTTTAGCAGAGTTTAGCTTCTGTTGAGCAGCTTTCAGTTCCTTCTCTCTCTCTGCCTCCGCATTCTTCATCTTGTTCTCCAACACCTTGTACTTCTCCTCTGCCTTTTTCTGGACCTCCTTACTACTGCGCAGGGTCTCCTCACACTCCTCGATGGTCCTGCGCAGCCTCTCCAGCTCCTCCTGTTGCTTATGGAAGGAGCTCTGTTGGAGTTTAGCCTGGAGGATATCTAACTCTTCTGTCTTCATGTCTAACTGTTGCTTTAACAAACGATACCTCTCAGCGGTCCCCTTCAGACCAGACAGTTCTTTGTCCAGATTCTGTAGCTCCGTCTCTGTGTCGGTCTGGGCACCTGCCATCCCTATCAAAGCCCGGGCGGGAGTGAGTAACTCGGAGGATTGGACCGGAGCCTTCCCAGGATGAGTCTTGCCTCTCCGTTTCCGAGGTACTCGGGTTATCCCCTCTCCTGAGACTCTCTCCAGAGTGGGTAAAGGCTGGGCAGTCTCGTCCAATTAGGACAGGACGGGGAGGAATCAACCACCCCGCCGGTCGTGTGTATGGTTCCACGTGTGCTGGTCATTGTAAGTTCAGTAATGGGGTATTCTCTGGTGTCCCCATGGACACAGGGAAACTGGGAGGACTTTTCCCGGGGTCAGACACGTTGGGCCCACCAAATCCTTACGCACCAGGGTGGCCCGGCTACCAGAATCCAGTAAGGCCTCCACATCATGGTGATTCACAGTTACCGGGCAGGTGGGGGGTCGATCTGGGCCGCCATCTACGACTCCCAAGAGCGAGGCAAAACGGTGTGTGGGTGCTGAGCTGGAGGACTCCGCAGTGGGCATAGGTTCATCGGCTGGTTTCCCACACTGCCAGGAGAGATGTCCCATCTCCCCACACCGGTAACACTGTCGAGTTTCCCCCCTCCTGGTGTACTCTTCTTGGACCCGCCTGTTTTCTGGCTCCCCCTGGAGCCGGGATAAAGTCCTGACGTGGCTGGGTTCGAGACCTTGGGGTCCTTTGGGACGGAGTTCTTCCCATTTGTGGTGGGGCCGCACTCCTGGGGTCTTTTCGGGGAAGCATTCAGCATCTCCGCTGTGGCCTGGTACTTTTCCACAGCTTCCACGGTCAGATCAGCCGTGGTCAAGGCCTGTTGACTGATGAACCATTTTGCCTCATAAGGCAGGGCGCGTGGGTAACGATCCACCACAACGGCCTCCACCACCGCCGCTGCTGTATTCCTCTGCGGATCCAGCCATTTCCTTGCGATCGGACAAGTTCATGCATCTGCGCCCGAGGAGGTTGGTCTGGTTGGAAGGTCCAGCCGTGAAAGCGCTGGGCCATACCAAACTTTGTGAGTCCATATCTGCTGAGGATCTCAGACTTCAGGGCATCATAGTCAGTAACCTGGTCAGGGCCCAGGTCCCGGACAGCATTCAGCGATTCCCCCGGTTAGAAAGGGGCTAACAGACCAACCCACTGTTGCTTGGGCCAGGCTTCCCTAGTGGCCGTGGCCTCAAATGCATGCAGGTATGCCTCAATGTCATCGGTAGCTCCCCATCTTAGATATAAAGTCACTTGCCTTTATTGGGCGGGTATTTTGGACAACCCTCTGTCTCTGCAACTGCAATTCCTCTGCCTTCAGAAGGTTGGCTTTCTTTTGCTCCTCCAAGAGAGCCACGTTTGCTTGCATCTGGGCTTGCTGGCCAGCAACAAGGGCTTTCAATATGTCCTCCATTTCAGTCGGCGGGGAGCCTACGGCCAACTTGGAAAACTGGGTGATCAAACCTTCGGTATCCTCCTCTGACATGCACTATTAGCGGCTTGAGCATGCCCGTATTCTCCACCATCTGTGACGTCACGAGAGGCTACACAGCTTTCAGCGGGATTGCTCAAGTAGTGCAAGGAGACAAGGTTCAAACAAAACAAGGATTTTATTATAGGTCTTGGGAAATTAACGAAAATATAACAAAATTCTGTTCTCTTGTGGCTCTTTAAGGGTTAACAGTTCAGGGATGTCTCTTCCACATCCAGAATCATAATTCTCACTCGCTCAGATAACTTTTCCCCAGCCTTACTGTAGTCCACGTTGCAGCTAGTGGCCAACCCAGCAAAAAGTCCTTCCAAATGTCTCTCCCGTATTTCCACAGGTGCATATATCCAAAGGTGAGTATTTCCCAAAGGTAAGTATCTCCAAATCCTTATATTCCTCATGGAAGTGGACGTGCAGCACTCTTGTCCTCCAGAGAGCCCAGGTTGGAGACTGTGTCTCTTCACCCCCCACACACTCCCTCAGTGTGTCTCTTCCCTTCCCAAACCTTCAGCTCATCAGCTCCTCATTTGTTTCAGCTGCGTGGGAAGATTGGCCATAGAGGGTTGGAGTTCCCGACCATACCAGCAGATGGAGCCATAGCTGTCTGGGTTTGCAGCCACCTCAGGGGGATGTAACGTCCCTCCAGGACACAGCCTCTCGTGACATCACACTGTCTATTAGTTGACTGGGTTATCTGTCTGTCTACTAGTTGACTGGGCTGTCTGTCTGTCTGTCTACTAGTTGACTGGGCTGTCTGTCTGTCTACTAGTTGACTGGGCTGTCTGTCTGTCTACTAGTTGTCTGTCTGTCTGTCTATTAGTTGACTGGGCTGTCTGACTGTCTACTAGTTGACTGGGCTGTCTGTCTGTCTACTAGTTGTCTGTCTGTCTGTCTACTAGTTGACTGGGCTGTCTCTCTGTCTGTCTGTCTGCTAGTTGACTGGGCTGTCTGTCTGTCTACTAGTTGACTGGGCTGTCTGTCTGTCTGTCTGCTAGTTGACTGGGCTGTCTGTCTGTCTACTAGTTGACTGGGCTGTCTGTCTGTCTGTCTGCTAGTTGACTGGGCTGTCTGTCTGTCTACTAGTTGACTGGGCTGTCTGTCTGTCTGTCTATTAGTTGACTGGGTGTCTGTCTGTCTGTCTACTAGTTGACTGGGCTGTCTGTCTGTCTACTAGTTGACTGGGCTGTCTGTCTGTCTGTCTACTAGTTGACTGGGCTGTCTGTCTGTCTGTCTACTAGTTGACTGGGCTGTCTGTCTGTCTGTCTACTAGTTGACTGGGCTGTCTGTCTGTCTGTCTACTAGTTGACTGGGCTGTCTGTCTGTCTACTAGTTGACTGGGCTGTCTGTCTGTCTACTAGTTGTCTGTCTGTCTGTCTATTAGTTGACTGGGCTGTCTGACTGTCTACTAGTTGACTGGGCTGTCTGTCTGTCTACTAGTTGTCTGTCTGTCTGTCTACTAGTTGACTGGGCTGTCTCTCTGTCTGTCTGTCTGCTAGTTGACTGGGCTGTCTGTCTGTCTACTAGTTGACTGGGCTGTCTGTCTGTCTGTCTGCTAGTTGACTGGGCTGTCTGTCTGTCTACTAGTTGACTGGGCTGTCTGTCTGTCTGTCTGCTAGTTGACTGGGCTGTCTGTCTGTCTACTAGTTGACTGGGCTGTCTGTCTGTCTGTCTATTAGTTGACTGGGTGTCTGTCTGTCTGTCTACTAGTTGACTGGGCTGTCTGTCTGTCTACTAGTTGACTGGGCTGTCTGTCTGTCTGTCTACTAGTTGACTGGGCTGTCTGTCTGTCTGTCTACTAGTTGACTGGGCTGTCTGTCTGTCTGTCTACTAGTTGACTGGGCTGTCTGTCTGTCTGTCTACTAGTTGACTGGGCTGTCTGTCTGTCTACTAGTTGACTGGGCTGTCTGTCTGTCTACTAGTTGACTGGGCTGTCTGTCTGTCTACTAGTTGACTGGGCTGTCTGTCTGTCTACTAGTTGTCTGTCTGTCTGTCTATTAGTTGACTTGGCTGTCTGACTGTCTGTCTATTAGTTGACTGGTCGTCTGTCTGTCTGTCTACTAGTTGACTGGGCTGTCTGTCTGTCTACTAGTTGACTGGTCTGTCTGTCTGTCTACTAGTTGACTGGGCTGTCTGTCTGTCTGTCTATTAGTTGACTGGGCTGTCTGTCTGTCTGTCTACTAGTTGACTGGGCTGTCTGTCTGTCTGTCTATTAGTTGACTGGGTTATCTGTCTGTCTATTAGTTGACTGGGTGTCTGTCTGTCTGTCTACTAGTTGACTGGGCTGTCTGTCTGTCTACTAGTTGACTGGTCTGTCTGTCTGTCTACTAGTTGACTGGGCTGTCTGTCTGTCTGTCTATTAGTTGACTGGGCTGTCTGTCTGTCTGTCTACTAGTTGACTGGGCTGTCTGTCTGTCTGTCTATTAGTTGACTGGGTTATCTGTCTGTCTACTAGTTGACTGGGCTGTCTGTCTGTCTGTCTACTAGTTGACTGGGCTGTCTGTCTGTCTACTAGTTGACTGGGCTGTCTGTCTGTCTACTAGTTGTCTGTCTGTCTGTCTATTAGTTGACTGGGCTGTCTGACTGTCTACTAGTTGACTGGGCTGTCTGTCTGTCTACTAGTTGTCTGTCTGTCTGTCTACTAGTTGACTGGGCTGTCTGTCTGTCTGTCTACTAGTTGACTGGGCTGTCTGTCTGTCTGTCTATTAGTTGACTGGGATGTCTGTCTGTCTGCTAGTTGACTGGGCTGTCTGTCTGTCTGTCTACTAGTTGACTGGGCTGTCTGTCTGTCCGTCTACTAGTTGACTGGGCTGTCTGTCTGTCTGTCTGTCTGCTAGTTGACTGGGCTGTCTGTCTGTCTACTAGTTGACTGGGCTGTCTGTCTGTCTACTAGTTGACTGGGCTGTCTGTCTGTCTGTCTGCTAGTTGACTGGGCTGTCTGTCTGTCTACTAGTTGACTGGGCTGACTGTCTGTCTGTCTATTAGTTGACTGGGTGTCTGTCTGTCTGTCTACTAGTTGACTGGGCTGTCTGTCTGTCTACTAGTTGACTGAGCTGTCTGTCTGTCTGTCTACTAGTTGACTGGGCTGTCTGTCTGTCTGTCTGTCTACTAGTTGACTGGGCTGTCTGTCTGTCTACTAGTTGACTGGGCTGTCTGTCTGTCTGTCTACTAGTTGACTGGGCTGTCTGTCTGTCTACTAGTTGACTGGGCTGTCTGTCTGTCTACTAGTTGACTGGGCTGTCTGTCTGTCTACTAGTTGACTGGGCTGTCTGTCTGTCTACTAGTTGTCTGTCTGTCTGTCTATTAGTTGACTGGGCTGTCTGACTGTCTACTAGTTGACTGGGCTGTCTGTCTGTCTACTAGTTGTCTGTCTGTCTGTCTACTAGTTGACTGGGCTGTCTGTCTGTCTGTCTACTAGTTGACTGGGCTGTCTGTCTGTCTGTCTACTAGTTGACTGGGATGTCTGTCTGTCTACTAGTTGACTGGGTGTCTGTCTGTCTGTCTACTAGTTGACTGGGTGGTCTGTCTGTCTACTAGTTGACTGGTCTGTCTGTCTGTCTACTAGTTGACTGGGCTGTCTGTCTGTCTGTCTATTAGTTGACTGGGTTATCTGTCTGTCTACTAGTTGTCTGTCTGTCTGTCTACTAGTTGACTGGGCTGTCTGTCTGTCTACTAGTTGACTGGGCTGTCTGTCTGTCTACTAGTTGTCTGTCTGTCTATCTATTAGTTGACTGGGCTGTCTGACTGTCTACTAGTTGACTGGGCTGTCTGTCCGTCTACTAGTTGTCTGTCTGTCTGTCTACTAGTTGACTGGGCTGTCTCTCTGTCTGTCTACTAGTTGACTGGGCTGTCTGTCTGTCTGTCTACTAGTTGACTGGGCTGTCTGTCTGTCTACTAGTTGACTGGGTGTCTGTCTGTCTGTCTACTAGTTGACTGGGTGGTCTGTCTGTCTACTAGTTGACTGGTCTGTCTGTCTGTCTACTAGTTGACTGGGCTGTCTGTCTGTCTGTCTATTAGTTGACTGGGTTATCTGTCTGTCTACTAGTTGTCTGTCTGTCTGTCTACCTAGTTGACTGGGCTGTCTGTCTGTCTACTAGTTGACTGGGCTGTCTGTCTGTCTACTAGTTGTCTGTCTGTCTGTCTATTAGTTGACTGGGCTGTCTGACTGTCTACTAGTTGACTGGGCTGTCTGTCTGTCTGTCTACTAGTTGACTGGGCTGTCTGTCTGTCTGTCTACTAGTTGACTGGGCTGTCTGTCTGTCTACTAGTTGACTGGGCTGTCTGTCTGTCTGTCTACTAGTTGACTGGGCTGTCTGTCTGTCTACTAGTTGACTGGGCTGTCTGTCTGTCTGTCTACTAGTTGACTGGGCTGTCTGTCTGTCTGTCTACTAGTTGACTGGGCTGTCTGTCTGTCTATTAGTTGACTGGGCTGTCTGTCTGTCTGTCTGCTAGTTGACTGGGCTGTCTGTCTGTCTACTAGCTGACTGGGGTGTCTGTCTGTCTGTCTACTAGTTGACTGGGTTGTCTGTCTGTCTGTCTACTAGTTGACTGGGCTGTCTGTCTGTCTGTCTACTAGTTGACTGGGCTGTCTGTCTGTCTGTCTGCTAGTTGACTGGGCTGTCTGTCTGTCTACTAGTTGACTGGGCTGTCTGTCTGTCTGTCTATTAGTTGACTGGGCTGTCTGTCTGTCTGTCTGCTAGTTGACTGGGCTGTCTGTCTGTCTGTCTACTAGTTGACTGGGCTGTCTGTCTGTCTGTCTACTAGTTGACTGGGCTGTCTGTCTGTCTACTAGTTGACTGGGCTGTCTGTCTGTCTGTCTACTAGTTGACTGGGCTGTCTGTCTGTCTATTAGTTGACTGGGCTGTCTGTCTGTCTGTCTACTAGTTGACTGGGGTGTCTGTCTGTCTGTCTACTAGTTGACTGGGCTGTCTGTCTGTCTGTCTGCTAGTTGACTGGGCTGTCTGTCTGTCTACTAGTTGACTGGGCTGTCTGTCTACTAGTTGACTGGGCTGTCTGTCTGTCTGTCTACTAGTTGACTGGGCTGTCTGTCTGTCTGTCTACTAGTTGACTGGGCTGTCTGTCTGTCTACTAGTTGACTGGGTTATATGTCTGTCTACTAGTTGACTGTCTGTCTGTCTGTCTACTAGTTGACTGGGCTGTCTGTCTGTCTGTCTATTAGTTGACTGGGTTATCTGTCTGTCTGTCTACTAGTTGACTGGGTTATCTGTCTGTCTGTCTACTAGTTGACTGGGCTGTCTGTCTGTCTGTCTACTAGTTGACTGGGCTGTCTGTCTGTCTGTCTACTAGTTGACTGGGCTGTCTGTCTGTCTATTAGTTGACTGGGCTGTCTGTCTGTATGTCTACTAGTTGACTGGGCTGTCTGTCTGTCTGTCTACTAGTTGACTGGGCTGTCTGTCTGTCTACTAGTTGACTGAGCTGTCTGTCTGTCTGTCTACTAGTTGACTGGGCTGTCTGTCTGTCTGTCTGTCTACTAGTTGACTGGGCTGTCTGTCTGTCTGTCTACTAGTTGACTGGGCTGTCTGTCTGTCTGTCTACTAGTTGACTGGGCTGTCTGTCTGTCTACTAGTTGACTGGGCTGTCTGTCTGTCTACTAGTTGACTGGGCTGTCTGTCTGTCTACTAGTTGTCTGTCTGTCTGTCTATTAGTTGACTGGGCTGTCTGACTGTCTACTAGTTGACTGGGCTGTCTGTCTGTCTACTAGTTGTCTGTCTGTCTGTCTACTAGTTGACTGGGCTGTCTGTCTGTCTGTCTACTAGTTGACTGGGCTGTCTGTCTGTCTGTCTACTAGTTGACTGGGATGTCTGTCTGTCTACTAGTTGACTGGGTGTCTGTCTGTCTGTCTACTAGTTGACTGGGTGGTCTGTCTGTCTACTAGTTGACTGGTCTGTCTGTCTGTCTACTAGTTGACTGGGCTGTCTGTCTTTCTGTCTATTAGTTGACTGGGTTATCTGTCTGTCTACTAGTTGTCTGTCTGTCTGTCTACTAGTTGACTGGGCTGTCTGTCTGTCTACTAGTTGACTGGGCTGTCTGTCTGTCTACTAGTTGTCTGTCTGTCTATCTATTAGTTGACTGGGCTGTCTGACTGTCTACTAGTTGACTGGGCTGTCTGTCCGTCTACTAGTTGTCTGTCTGTCTGTCTACTAGTTGACTGGGCTGTCTCTCTGTCTGTCTACTAGTTGACTGGGCTGTCTGTCTGTCTGTCTACTAGTTGACTGGGCTGTCTGTCTGTCTACTAGTTGACTGGGTGTCTGTCTGTCTGTCTACTAGTTGACTGGGTGGTCTGTCTGTCTACTAGTTGACTGGTCTGTCTGTCTGTCTACTAGTTGACTGGGCTGTCTGTCTGTCTGTCTATTAGTTGACTGGGTTATCTGTCTGTCTACTAGTTGTCTGTCTGTCTGTCTACTAGTTGACTGGGCTGTCTGTCTGTCTACTAGTTGACTGGGCTGTCTGTCTGTCTACTAGTTGTCTGTCTGTCTGTCTATTAGTTGACTGGGCTGTCTGACTGTCTACTAGTTGACTGGGCTGTCTGTCTGTCTGTCTACTAGTTGACTGGGCTGTCTGTCTGTCTGTCTACTAGTTGACTGGGCTGTCTGTCTGTCTACTAGTTGACTGGGCTGTCTGTCTGTCTGTCTACTAGTTGACTGGGCTGTCTGTCTGTCTACTAGTTGACTGGGCTGTCTGTCTGTCTGTCTACTAGTTGACTGGGCTGTCTGTCTGTCTGTCTACTAGTTGACTGGGCTGTCTGTCTGTCTACTAGTTGACTGGGGTGTCTGTCTGTCTGTCTACTAGTTGACTGGGTTGTCTGTCTGTCTGTCTACTAGTTGACTGGGCTGTCTGTCTGTCTGTCTACTAGTTGACTGGGCTGTCTGTCTGTCTGTCTGCTAGTTGACTGGGCTGTCTGTCTGTCTACTAGTTGACTGGGCTGTCTGTCTGTCTGTCTATTAGTTGACTGGGCTGTCTGTCTGTCTGTCTGCTAGTTGACTGGGCTGTCTGTCTGTCTGTCTACTAGTTGACTGGGCTGTCTGTCTGTCTGTCTACTAGTTGACTGGGCTGTCTGTCTGTCTACTAGTTGACTGGGCTGTCTGTCTGTCTGTCTACTAGTTGACTGGGCTGTCTGTCTGTCTATTAGTTGACTGGGCTGTCTGTCTGTCTACTAGTTGACTGGGGTGTCTGTCTGTCTGTCTACTAGTTGACTGGGCTGTCTGTCTGTCTGTCTGCTAGTTGACTGGGCTGTCTGTCTACTAGTTGACTGGGCTGTCTGTCTACTAGTTGACTGGGCTGTCTGTCTGTCTGTCTACTAGTTGACTGGGCTGTCTGTCTGTCTGTCTACTAGTTGACTGGGCTGTCTGTCTGTCTACTAGTTGACTGGGTTATATGTCTGTCTACTAGTTGACTGTCTGTCTGTCTGTCTACTAGTTGACTGGGCTGTCTGTCTGTCTGTCTATTAGTTGACTGGGTTATCTGTCTGTCTGTCTACTAGTTGACTGGGTTATCTGTCTGTCTGTCTACTAGTTGACTGGGCTGTCTGTCTGTCTGTCTACTAGTTGACTGGGCTGTCTGTCTGTCTGTCTACTAGTTGACTGGGCTGTCTGTCTGTCTATTAGTTGACTGGGCTGTCTGTCTGTATGTCTACTAGTTGACTGGGCTGTCTGTCTGTCTGTCTACTAGTTGACTGGGCTGTCTGTCTGTCTGTCTATTAGTTGACTGGGTTATCTGTCTGTCTACTAGTTGACTGGGCTGTCTGTCTGTCTACTAGTTGACTGGGCTGTCTGTCTGTCTGTCTCTAGTTGACTGGGCTGTCTGTCTGTCTGTCTACTAGTTGACTGGGCTGTCTGTCTGTCTACTAGTTGACTGGTCTGTCTGTCTGTCTGTCTATTAGTTGACTGGGTTATCTGTCTGTCTACTAGTTGACTGGGCTGTCTGTCTGTCTACTAGTTGACTGGGCTGTCTGTCTGTCTA
>NC_059208.1:58696410-58711410 GCF_020615455.1 Coregonus clupeaformis | reverse complement strand
TCTCTCTGTGACCACCGATAACTTCAAAACACATCTCTCTGTGACCACTGATAACTTCAGAACACATCTCTCTGTGACCACCGATAACTTCACAACACATCTCTCTGTGACACCGATAACTTCACAACACATCTCTTTGTGACCACCGATAACATCACAACACATCTCTCTGTGACCACCGATAACTTCACAACACATCTCTCTGTGACCACCGATAACTTCAGAACACATCTCTCTGTGACCACTGATAACTTGAGAACACATCTATCTGTGACCACCGATAACTTCAAAACACATCTCTCTGTGACCACCGATAACTTCACATTACATATCTCTGTGACCACCGATAAGGTCACAACACATCCCTCTGTGACCACCGATAACTTCAAAACACATCTCTCTGTGACCACTGATAACTTCAGAACACATCTCTCTGTGACCACCGATAACTTCACAACACAGCTCTCTGTGACCACCGATAATTTCACAACACATCTCTCTGTGACCACCGATAACTTCAGAACTCATCTCGACTGTGACCACCGATAACTTCAGAACACATCTCTCTGTGATACTGATAACTTCACAACACATATCTCTGTGACCACCGATAACTTCAGAACACATCTCTCTGTGACCACCGATAACTTCAGAACACATCTCTCTGTGACCACCGATAACTTCACAACACAGCTCTCTGTGACCACCGATAACTTCAGAACACATCTCTCTGTGACCACTGATAACTTCAGAACACATCTCTCTGTGACCACCGATAACTTCACAACACATCTCTCTGTGACCACCGATAACTTCACAACACATCTCTCTGTGACCACCGATAACTTCACATCATCTCTCTGTGACCACCAATAACTTCAGAATACATCTCTCTGTGACCACCGATAACTTCAGAACACATCTCTCTGTGACCACCGATAACTTCACAACACATCTCTCTGTGACCACCGATAACTTCACAACACATCTCTCTTTGACCACCAATAACTTCAGAACACATCTCTCTGTGACCACCGATAACTTCACAACACATCTCTCTGTGACCACCGATAACTTCACAACACATCTCTGTGACCACCGATAATTTCAGAACACATCTCTCTGTGACCACCGATAACTTCAGAACACATCTCTCTGTGACACCAATAACTTCACAACACATCTCTCTGTGACCACCGATAACTTCAGAACACATCTCTCTGTGACACCGATAACTTCACAACACGTCTCTCTGTGACCACTGATAACTTCAAAACACATCTCTATGTGACCACCGATAACTTCAGAATATATCTCTCTGTGACCACCGATAACTTCACAACACATCTCTGTGACCACCGATAACTTCACAACACAGCTCTCTGTGACCACCGATAATTTCAGAATATATCTCTCTGTGACCACCGATAACTTCAGAACTCATCTCGACTGTGACCACCGATAACTTCAGAACACATCTCTCTGTGACACCGATAACTTCACAACACGTCTCTCTGTGACCACTGATAACTTCAAAACACATCTCTCTGTGACCACCGATAATTTCACAACACATCTCTCTGTGACCACCGATAACTTCAGAACTCATCTCGACTGTGACCACCGATAACTTCAGAACACATCTCTCTGTGATACCGATAACTTCACAACACATATCTCTGTGACCACCGATAACTTCAGAACACATCTCTCTGTGACCACCGATAACTTCAGAACACATCTCTCTGTGACCACCGATAACTTCACAACACAGCTCTCTGTGACCACCGATAACTTCACAACACATCTCTCTGTGACCACTGATAACTTCAGAACACATCTCTCTGTGACCACCGATAACTTCACAACACATCTCTCTGTGACCACCGATAACTTCACAACACATCTCTCTGTGACCACCGATAACTTCACAACATCTCTCTGTGACCACCAATAACTTCAGAATACATCTCTCTGTGACCACCGATAACTTCAGAACACATCTCTCTGTGACCACCGATAACTTCACAACACATCTCTCTGTGACCACCGATAACTTCACAACACATCTCTCTTTGACCACCAATAACTTCAGAACACATCTCTCTGTGACCACCGATAACTTCACAACACATCTCTCTGTGACCACCGATAACTTCACAACACATCTCTGTGACCACCGATAACTTCAGAACACATCTCTCTGTGACCACCGATAACTTCAGAACACATCTCTCTGTGACACCGATAACTTCACAACACGTCTCTCTGTGACCACTGATAACTTCAAAACACATCTCTCTGTGACCACCGATATCTTCAGAAAACTTCTCTCTGTGACACCGATAGCTTCAGAACACATCTCTCTGTGACCACCGATAACTTCACAACACATCTCTCTGTGACCACCGATAACTTCAGAACACATCTCTCTGTGACCACCGATAACTTCACAACACATCTCTCTGTGACCACCGATAACTTCACAACACATCTCTCTGTGACCACAGATAACTTCAGAACACATCTCTCTGTGACCACCGATAACTTCACAACACATCTCTCTGTGACACTGATAACTTCACAACACATCTCTCTCTGACCACCGATAACTTCAGAACACATCTCTCTGTGACACCTATAACTTCACAACACATCTCTCTGTGACCACCGATAACTTCAGAACACATCTCTCTGTGACCACCGATAACTTCAGAACACATCTGGCAGACATATCAGTATGCATGACGGATCACCACCTCAAGCTGAACCCTGGCAAGACGGAGCTGCTCTTCCTCCCGGGGAAGGACTGCCCGTTCCATGATCTCGCCATCACGGTTGACAACTCCGTTGTGTCCTCCTCCCAGAGTGCGAAGAGCCTTGGCGTGACCCTGGACAACACCCTGTCGTTCTCCGCTAACATCAAGGCGGTGACCCGATCCTGCAGGTTCATGCTCTACAACATTCGGAGAGTACGACCCTGCCTTACACAGGAAGCGGCACAGGTCCTAATCTAGGCACTTGTCATCTCCCGTCTGGATTACTGCAACTTCGCTGTTGGCTGGCCTCCCTGCCTGTGCCATTAAACCCCTACAACTCATCCAGAATGCCGCAGCCCGTCTGGTGTTCAACCTTCCCAAGTTCTCTCACGTCACCCCCCTCCTCCGCACACTCCACTGGCTTCCAGTTGAAGCTCGCATCCGTTACAAGACCATGGTGCTTGCCTATGGAGCAGTGAGGGGAACGGCACCTCCGTACCTTCGGGCTCTGATCAGTCCCTACACCCAAACGAGGGCATTGCGTTCATCCACCTCTGGCCTGCTGGCTCCCTTCCTCTGCGGAAGCATAGTTCCCGCTCAGCCCAGTCAAAACTGTTCGCTGCTCTGGCACCCCAATGGTGGAACAAGCTCCCTCACGACGCCAGGACAGCGGAGTCACTCACCACCTTCCGGAGACATTTGAAACCCCACCTCTTTAAAGAATACCTGGGATAGGATAAAGTAATCCTTCTACCCCCAAAAAAAAAGAAAAAAAAAGTGGAAAGTGGTTATCCCACTGGCTATAGGGTGAATGCACCAATTTGTAAGTCACTCTGGATAAGAGCGTCTGCTAAATGACGTAAATGTGCCCTTGAGCAAGGCACTTAACCCTAATTGCTCCTGTAAGTCGCTCTGGATAAGAGCGTCTGCTAAATGACTAAAATGTAAATGTAAATCTCTCTGTGACCACCGATAACTTCAGAACACATCTCTCTGTGACCACCGATAACTTCACAACACATATCTCTGTGACCACCGATAACTTCAGAACACATCTCTCTGTGACCACCGATAACTTCAGAACACATCTCTCTGTGACCACCGATAACTTCACAACACATCTCTCTTGACCACCGATAACTTCAGAACACATCTCTCTTGACCACCGATAACTTCACAACACATCTCTCTTGACCACCGATAACGTCACAACACATCTCTCTGTGACCACCGATAACTTCACAACACATCTCTCTTGACCACCGATAACTTCAGAACACACCTCTCTGTGACACCAATAACTTCACAACACGTCTCTGTGAACACCGATAACTTCACAACACATCTCTCTGTGACCACCGATAACTTCAGAACACATCTCTCTGTGACCACCAATAACTTCAGAACACGTCTCTCTGTGACCACCGATAACTTCAGAACAAGGCTGACTACAATTACAAAGTTGCCAATGTCTTTGCAATTGATACAAACAAGTGACATATAAAAAGATGCTTCAAATGAAAACCGAGATGACTACATTAAAATATATACAGTAGGCTATAGTTTTATTTCAATCATATTGAAATACATTTCATGTTCAATAAATTGAGTTCTATTTTGCTACTTGTAGGCTACTGTCTGTCATTTGTCTTAATATACACTGAGTGTACAAAACATTAGGAACACCTGTTCTTTCCATGACAGACTGACCAGGTGAATCCAGGTGAAAGCTATGACCCCTTATTGATGTCACCTGTTAAATCCACTTCAATCAGTGTAGATGAAGGGGAGGAGACAGGTTAAACAAATATTTTTAAACCTTGAGACAATTTAGACATGGATTGTGTGTGTGCCATTCAGAGGGTGAATGGGCAAGACACAATATGTAAGTGTCTTTGAACGGGGTATGGTAGTAGGTGCCAGGCGCACCAGTTTGTGTCAAGAACTGCAACGCTGCTGGGTTTTTCACGCTCAACAGTTTCCCGTGTATCAAGAATGGTCCACCAACTTGACACAACTGTGGGAAACATTGGAGTGGGTCAGCATCCCTGTGGAACGATTTCGACACCTTGTAGTCCATACCCCGGCGAATTGAGGCTGTTCTGAGGGCAAAAGGGGGTGAAACTCAATATTAGGAAGGAGTTCCTAATGTTTTGTACACTCAGTGTATTTATAGAGTTCAGTCCTTTTCAGGAGTCCAGATAATTTATTTATAAATCCCATCATTGAATGGTTCAGTAGTTGGGTTTCCTAAGGGACTCCATAGAACATCATAGCTGACCTAAGTTGTGAATATAGAAAAAAGGATTTGCCTGGTAATGTGTATGTATATTTCAAATCTTGGAATGTTATCATACCATTACTGTCCATGATATCAGTAAGGACACGGTTCCAAATTTGGACCACTGGGGATGCAAAAGGCCCTCCAGATTGCAAGGCATTATTGTGAGATATTGGAGTATAGGCACGCCATTTTGATTCCCAGTTACTTTGTTTTAAAATGTTGCACCAAATTAAAATTGTGTGAGTAATAATAGGACCAAAGCGTAATTTACATTGTTTAAGGGATATATCAGTGGAGACCACCTCTTCCAGGGCAATAGGAGACACCATATTACATTGTTTAAGGGATATATCAGTGGAGACCACCTCTTCCAGGGCAATAGGAGACACCATATTTCTCTCAATACTCAGCCAGGGGGCAGAAGAGTCATGTTTAAACCAATTTCAGATGGGGCGAAATGCTAGGGCCTGGAAATTCAATTTAAAGTTTGGTACAGATAGTTCTTGTACAGTGAGGGAAAAAAGTATTTGATCCCCTGCTGATTTTGTATGTTTGCCCACTGACAAAGACATGATCAGTCTATAATTTTAATGGTAGGTTTATTTAAACAGTGAGAGACAGAATAACAACAAAAAAATCCAGAAAAATGCATGTCAAAAATGTTATAAATTGATTTGCTTTTAATGAGGGAAATAAGTATTTGACCCCTCTGCAAAACATGACTTAGTACTTGGTGGCAAAACCCTTGTTGGCAATCACAGAGGTCAGACGTTTCTTGTAGTTGGCCACCAGGTTTGCACACATCTCAGGAGGGATTTTGTTCCACTCCTCTTTGCAGATCTTCTCCAAATCATTAAGGTTTCAAGGCTGACGTTTGGCAACTCGAACCTTCAGCTCCCTCCACATATTTTCTATGGGATTAAGGTCTGGAGACTGGCTAGGCCACTCCAGGACCTTAATGTGCTTCTTCTTGAGCCACTCCTTTGTTGCCTTGGCCGTGTGTTTTGGGTCATTGTCATGCTGGAATACCCATCCACGACCCATTTTCAATGCCCTGGCTGAGGGAAGGAGGTACTCACCCAAGATTTGACGGTACATGGCCCCATCCATCGTCCCTTTGATGCGGTGAAGTTGTCCTGTCCCCTTAGCAGAAAAACACCCCCAAAGCATAATGTTTCCACCTATGTGGCATAATGTTTGACGGTGAGGATGGTGTTCTTGTGGTCATAGGCAGCTTTCCTCCTCCTCCAAACACGGCGAGTTGAGTTGATGCCAAAGAGCTCAATTTTGGTCTCATCAGACCACAACACTTTCAGCCAGTTCTCCTCTGAATCATTCAGATGTTCATTGGCAAACTTCAGACGGGCCTGTATATGTGCGTTCTTGAGCAGGGGGACCTTGCGGGCGCCGCAGGATTTCAGTCCTTCACGGCCTAGTGTTGTTACCAATTGTTTTCTTGGTGACTATGGTCCCAGCTGCCTTGAGATCATTGACAAGATCCTCCCGTGTAGTTCTGGGCTGATTCCTCACCATTCTCATGATCATTGCAACTCCACGAGGTGAGATCTTGCATGGAGCCCCAGGCCGAGGGAGATTGACAGTTATTTTGTGTTTCTTCCATTTGCGAATAATCGCACCAACTGTTGTCACCTTCTCACCAAGCTGCTTGGCGATGGTCTTGTAGCCCATTCCAGCCTTGTGTAGGTCTACAATCTTGTCCCTGACATCCTTGGAGATCTCTTTGGTCTTGGCCATGGTGGAGAGTTTGGAATCTGATTGATTGATTGCTTCTGTGGACAGGTGTCTTTATACAGGTAACAAACTGAGATTAGGAGCACTCCCTTTAAGAGTGTGCTCCTAATCTCAGCTCGTTACCTGTATAAAAGACACCTGGAAGCCAGAAATCTTTCTAATTGAGAGGGGGTCAAATACTTATTTCCCTCATTAAAATGCAAATAAATTTATACATGCGTTTTCCTGGATTTTTTTTGTTTTATTCTGTCTCTCACTGTTCAAATAAACCTACCATTAAAATTATAGACAGATAATTTCTTTGTCAGTGGGCAAACGTACAAAATCAGCAGGGGATCAAATACTTTTTTCCCTCACTGTATGTCTTTCCCTCTTTGTAAATATATACATTTGATCAGAGATCGTTTACGTTTCCATATGCATTTTGAAATTGGACTATGAATTTTATCCCAATAGCCAGCAGTGGTGTAAAGTACTTAAGTAAAAATACTTTAAAGTACATATTTAAGTAGTTTTTTGGGGTATCTGTACTTAAGTATTTATATTTTTGCCCACTTTTACTTTTTACTTCACTACATTCCTAAAGAAATAAAATGTACTTTTTAATCCATACATTTTCCCTGACACTCAAAAGTACTCGTTACATTTTGACACAATATGGTCCAATTCACGCACTTATCAAGAGAACATCCCTGGTCATCCCTACTGCCTCTGATCTGGTGGACTCACTAAACACAAGTGCTTCATTTGTAAATTTTGTCTGAGTGTTGGAGTGTGCCCCTGGCTATCTGTAAATAAAAAACAAAAATAAAATTGTGCCATCTGGTTTGCTTAATATAAGGAATTAGAAATGATGTATACTTTTACCTTATACTTTTACCTTTGATACTTAAGTATATTTTAGCAATTCCATTTACTTTTGTTACTTAAGTATAATTTCAACCAAATACTTTTACTCAAGTAGTATTTTACTAGTTGACTTTTACTTTTAATTGAGTCTTTCTATTAAAGAGTCGTTACTTTTATATGACAATTGAGTACTTTTTCCACCACTGATAGCCAGTAGGGGGAGCCATGGGAAGCGTTGAACTACAGACATTCAGCCGTGGCAATATATTGACTTTGACAAAATATATTCTGTCATTTAAAGCACCTGGGATATTATTCCATCTACTGATGTTGGATTGAATTGATTTGAGCCTTCTGTTACAGTTTCTGTCAATGGTTTTATCTAAAGAAGGAAATACATATCTACTCCCAAATATTTAAAATGGGAAACAATTGGGATTCAATATCAGGGTCTTGAGAGAAAGTGTAGCTGATTTGGTTAGATACATCTTATAACTTAAGGTGAAGCTGAATGTATCTATGATCTTCAATGTGTTTGGGAGCGATTGAGATCCATTGTCTAAATACAGTTAAGTATTGTCTGTGTATAATGAGATTAAATTATCAGCAGATTTTAGTTGGTATTATTTCCTTCGATTGACAAATTGCCAGAGGTTCCATGGATAATAAGATTTGCGAAGATGAAATTGGATCGCCTTGCTGCTGCTTCTAGTGATTCTGAATGGAGCAGAGCAGATATTGCCATGAGAGCACCAAGTGTTACTGTGTGATCAAGGTCTCCGTAGCTGATGTGATCAAGACCTTTAAACAGGTCAACATTCACAAGGCCGCGGGGCCAGACGGATTACCAGGACGTTTCAAGCAGACCACCTAAATGACTACCGTCCCATAGCACTCACGTCTGTAGCTATGAAGTGCTTTGAAAGGCTGGTCATGGCTCACATCAACACCATCATCCCGGAAACACTAGACCCACTCCAATCCGCATTCCGCTCCAACAGATCCACAGATGACGCAATATCAATCGCACTCCACACGGCCCTTTCCCACCTTGACAAGAGGAACACCTACGTGAGAATGCTGTTCATTGATTACAGCTCAGTGTTCAACACCATAGTGCCCTCAAAGCTCATCACTAAGCTAAGGATCCTGGGACTAAACACCTCCCTCTGCATCTGGATCCTGGACTTCCTGACAGGCCTCCCCCAGGTGGTAAGGGTAGGTAACAACACATCTGCCACGCTGATCCTCAACACGGGGGCCCCTCAGGGGTGCGTGCTCAGTCCCCTCCTGTACTCCCTGTTCACCCATGACTGCATGGCCAGGCACGACTCCAACACCTTCATTAACTTTGCCGATGACACAACAGTGGTAGGCCTGATCACCAACAACGATGAGAAAGCCTATAGGGAGGAGGTCAGAGACCTGGCAGTGTGGTGCCAGGACAACAACCTCTCCCTCAAAGTGATCAAGACAAAGGAGATGATTGTGGACTACAGGAAAAGGCGGGCCGAACAGGCCCCCATTAACATCGACGGGGCTGTAGTGGAGCGGGTCGAAAGTTCCTTGGTGTCCACATCACCAACAAACTATCATGGTCCAAGCACACTAAGACAGTTGTGAAGAGGGCACGACAAAGCCCCCTCAGGAGACTGAAAAGATTTAGCATGGGTCCTCAGATCCTCAAAATGTTCTAAAGCTGCACCATCGAGAGCATCCTGACCGGTTGCATCACCGCCTGGTATGGCAACTGCTCTGCATCTGACCGCACGGCACTACAGAGGGTAGTGCGTACGGCCCAGTACATCACTGCTGCCAAGCTTCCTGCCATCCAGGACCTATATACTAGGGGGTGTCAGAGGAAGGCCCAAAAAATTGTCAAAGACTCCAGTCACCCAAGTCATAGACCAGGGCTGCCCAACCCTCTTCCTGTCGATCTAACGTCCTGTGGGTTTTCAGTCCAACCCTCATTTAATACACCTGATTCTATTTATTAGCTGCTCAACAAGACCTTCACTGGCTGAATCAGATATGCTAAATTAGGGTTGGACTGAAAACCTACAGGACAGTAGATCTCCAGGAAGAGGGTTGGGCAGCCCTGTCATAGACTGTTCTCTCTGCTACCGCACGCCAAGTCTAGGTCCAAAGGCTCCTTAACAGCTTCTACCCCCAAGCCATAAGACTCCTGAACATCTAATCAAATGGCCATCCGGACTATTTACATTGACACTTCCCCCCCTTTTGTTTTTACACTGCTGCTACTCGCTGTTTATTATCTATGCATAGTCACTTTACCCCTATGTCACGTTCGTTGAGTACAGGATTGGACCAAGGTGTAGCGTGGAATGCATACATGTTTATTATTAAAGTTAACACATGACAAAACAACAAAAGCAACGTAACGTGAAGCTCACAATGGCTACACACACACAAGCCAAACAAGTGTCAAGATCCCACAACTAAGGTAGACAAAATGGCTGCCTAAGTATGATCCCCAATCAGAGACAATGATCGACAGCTGGTGCGGACTCCGGCCGCAAAACCTAACCTAACAGGGGAGGGACCAGGTGGGCATCTAGCCTCGGTGGCGGCTCCGGCTCCGGGCGTGACGTCCTCTCCCTTACTGCCTCCCCGTTGCACCCCTGGTCCGGTCTGGACCTCGGCGCGATGTTTCCCCTCTCAGTCCTCCCACGATGCACCAAGCCCTGTCTGGACCCTGGTGTGGGAGGCCCCGACCCTGGAGAGGGGCCGACGTCTGGGCTTGGACCGGCAATCTTCCCGCGATGCACCAAGCCCTGTCTGGACCCTGGTGTTGGAGGCCCCGACCCTGGAGAGGGGTTGACGTCTGGTTCTGGAGTGGAGCCACTGACCGGAGCTGAACTGGACCCCGGTGGAGCGGACTGCTTTGGCTCTGGACTGGAGCAGCTGACCAGAGCTGGACTGGGCACCGGTGGAGCGGACTTCTCTGGTCTGGTGCGAGGAGCAGTAACGGGCCGTACCGGACTGGGAACACGCACCACTGGTTTGGTGCGAGGAGCAGTAACGGGCTGTGCCGGACTGGGAACACGCACCACTGGTTTGGTGCGGGGAGCAGGTACGGGCTGTGCCGGACTGGGAACACGCACCACTGGTTGGTTTGACGTACCAGGCTAGGGAGGCGCACTAGTGACACAGTGTGTAGAACCAGAGCAGGATATACTGGACCGTGGAGGCGTACTGGAGGTCTGGAGTGTACAGCTGGCACAACCCGTCCTGGCTGAATGCCCACTTTCGCACGACACGTGCGGGGCGCTGTCACAGGACGCACTGGGCTGAGAAAGCACACTGGCGACACAGTGCGTATCTCCGCATACCTTGGTTCCTCAATGAACACACGCTCCTTCTGTTGCCTGGCCAGCTCCTCTCTCCATGCATCCACTAAATCCTTCTCCCTACGGGCCTCCTGCAGCGCCTCCTTTTGAAGGGAGCTCTCCTCCTCTATTCTCCCTATCAGCCCCCGTAATGTGGTGGCCTCCTCTCTCAAACTGCTGATCCGCAGGTCTTGGAGGACCTCTACAATAGCGGCCTCCTCCTCTACAGTCAGCCCTTTCACGGCCTCCTGCTGCTTCGTCGACCACCTTGTGTGCCCCCCCAAACATTTTCTTGGGGTTGCCTCTCGGGTCTCCTTCGTCGATTCGCATTTTGGAGTCGCCGTCTTTTCTCCCTCGCTGCCTCTGTTTGCTCCCAAGGAAGGCGATCCATACCTTCCAGTATCTCCTCCCATGTCCAGGTTTCTTCCTTTTCCTGGACACGCTGCTTGGTCCATTGGTGTTGGGATCTTCTGTCACGTTCGTTGAGTACAGGATTGGACCAAGGTGCAGCGTGGAACGCATACATGTTTATTAACTAAGTAAACACACGACAAAACAACAAAAGCAACGTGACGTGAAGCTCACAATGGCTACACACACACACACACACACACACACACACACACACACACACACACACACACACACACACACACACACACACACACACACACACACACACACACACACACACACACACACACACACACACAAGCCAAACAAGAGTCAAGATCCCACAACTAAGGTAGGCAAAATGGCTGCCTAAGTATGATCCCCAATCAGAGACAACGATCGACAGCTGCCTCTGATTGGGAACCACACCCGGCCAACATAGATCTATACATACTAGATCATACACATAGAAACTCACACCCTGACCAAACCAACGAGAAACAACAGGCATTACAGGTCAGGGCGTGACGGTACCCCCCTAACCCTAACCCTAACCCTAAACCTCACCCTAACCCCCCCTAACCCTAACCCTAACCCCTCTGTTGGGGCGGTATGCATATTGGAGTGGGTCTAGAGTGTCTGGGATGATGGAGACGTGTGCCATAACAAGCCTTTCAAAGTGCTACAGGGCGGTAGTCATTGTGGCATGAAGCCTTAGAGTTCTTGGGAACAGGAATGATGGAGGTCATCTTGAGATGTGGGGATGACAGACTGGGACACGGAGAGGTTGGAAATGACCGTGAAGATGCCTGAGAACACGCCCTCAGTGTTAATCAAGGGCTTTTGATTGGTGAAGCAGCGAACCTTAACTGTGGGGACAACGTCGGCGATAAATGTACTAATGGAGCCGGTGACTGAGGTGGTTAGCTCGTTGATGCTATCGGCGCAGTCCCAGAACATATTCCACTCAGCACTAGCAAAGCAGTCCCAGAACATATTCCACTCAGCACTAGCAAAGCAGTCCCTCCCTCCAGCTAGTTGAGGTAATATGTACATGTGGGTAGAGTTAAAGTGACTATGCATAAATCATTAACAGAGTAGCAGCAGCGTAAAAAGATGGGGTGGGGGGGGGGCAGTGCAAATCATCCGGGTAGCCATGATTAGCTGTTCAGGAGTCTTATGGCTTGGGGGTAGAGGCTGTTGAGAAGTCTTTTGGACCTAGACTTGGCACTCCGGTACCGCTTACCGTGCGGTAACAGAGAGAACAGTCTATGACTAGGGTGGCTGGAGTCTTTGACAATTTTGAGGGCCTTCCTCTGACACCGCCTGGTATAGAGGTCCTGGATGGCAGGAAGCTTGGCCCCAGTGATTTACTGGGCCGTACGCACTACCCTCTGTAGTGCCTTGCGGTCGGAGGCCAAGCAGTTGCCATACCAGGCGGTGATTTGTTCATTAAAATATCTATCTTTTAAACCAGAGTGGTTATTTTTTTCATTAAAATATCTATATTTTTCAACCAGAGTGGTGATCTGTTCTGTTTGAGGAGTTACTGGTAGGTAATAGATAGACCCTGAGGTCATTGTAGCTCTTTTACACTCAGATATTATTAACCCACAGTTACAGAGATTATTAACCCACAGTTACAGAGAGGATTAACCCACAGTTACAGAGATTATTAACCCACAGTTACAGAGATTATTAACCCACAGTTACAGAGAGTATTAACCCACAGTCAGTGTCCCGTTCTTCTGAATCCCCTTGGTTGACCGAGCATGATGGGAATAGACCCTCAGTCAGCAGCCAGGAACATGTAATAGACATTTAAGCTGAATTGAGCATCGGCCTCGGAAACTCAACTACCGCTCTCCTTTTTTCCTTAGATTGATATCATCTGTAGTCTTTTGTGTACGTACCAAATGGCACCCTATTCCCTACACAGTGCACTACCCTATGGGCCCTGGTCAAAAGTAGTGCAGTGTATAGGGAATAGGGTGCCATTTGGAATGCAACCTTTATGTAATCAAAGGCCTATGCACAAGGGTTATATATCAAATTGCGCCAGAGTGATTTCCATGACTCCACTAAAATCTCAATGCACTAAAACCCCCCTGGTTTAACAATTTAATTCAATCACAATGAAAGATGTCCTTCGCTTTTAAAATACCCTACATTTGGCTGAGCTTGTGAACTTGTGCGCATAGGTTTGTGGACATCTGGTTCAATATATGCAGAATTGGCCTCTATTTGAATGAATCACACTGAAAGACACTGAATTATATAGGTATCATCTTCAACATGGTATTTGCAATTTCTTGTCCTCCCCTGTTCTCAACAATACATAATATTACTTTTTGAGAGTATTAGGCTCACAAACATATTTCTCCAGTGATTGCTATAGAGGACTGCAAAATAGGATTTCTATACAATGGAGGACTGGCAAACAACACATCTGTTGGAGCTGAGTTAAATGTTTACAGTCAGTGATAAATATTCAGGCACCATGCACACACACATACACACCATGCACAATGTCCTCCTCCTCCTCCTCCTCCTCCTCCTCCTCCTCCTCCTCCTCCTCCTCCTCCTCCCCCTCCCCCTCCTCCTCCTCCTCCTCCTCCTCCTCCTCCTCCTCCTCCTCCTCCTCCTCCCCCCCCTCCTCCTCCTCCTCCTCCTCCTCCTCCTCCTCCTCCCTCCTCCTCCTCCTCCTCCCTCCTCCCTCCTCCTCCTCCTCCTCCTCCTCCTCCTCCTCCTCCTCCTCCTTCTCCTCCTCCTCCTCCTCCTCCTCCTCCTCTGCTCTGCTCTGCTGTGCCATTGGGAGCAAAATAGAAATGCCTAATTTAAATATAAATTGCCTGATTTACATTCACAATTAGTCAATTTACAGCCTTGATGGAGGCAATAACCGCCACCTCGCTTCTGACATTCAGCTGGAAATACTGGAATTCCGCTGCAGTCGGATGTATTTAAATTGACCACATGTTTAAGGCTAGACAATGTGCCAGCGTCAAATGCTAGACAATGTGCCAGCGTCAAATGAGCTGAACGTGTATTTGCTACATTTGGAATTAAAATACATTTGAATGAGATTACTTTAGATGAATGACCTTATGCTGTCACATGGTAGTTATACATTGAAAAGCCAAAACAAAAGCATCAGATGTTTTGATCTTCTGGTTTACACTACTCATCTTTATCAAACGCAGAAATCATCTGTCCAATTATGTACGCATGTAAACCAAGACATCATGCATCCTCTCTCTAGTGGATCAAACCAATTAAACATCACAGAATTACGCTTTTTTTGTTGTAAAAGAGTATAGTAATTAGTCTTGCATATGGAACGTAATTAGACAGTAAATAGCCTACAGTGAATGTACCTCACAGCGGACATTGTTAATGAAAGTCTGCTTTATAAAGCCTGATCACACAAAATAAGATAACATACATGTGACTAATAAGAGTCGAGGTCTGCTAGGATGCTCAGATGCAATATTGTGTTGTTACTTGATGAAAAAGGATCTCCACTCTTGAGGAGTAACTTCATACCAGGGTTGGGGTTAATTTCATTTCCAAGTCAGACAATTCAGGAAGTGCCCATTATTTTCTATGATAA
>NC_059208.1:58668910-58691410 GCF_020615455.1 Coregonus clupeaformis | reverse complement strand
TAGATTTTCAAGCCGATTTAAGTCAAAACTGTATCTAGGCCCCTCCAGAACATTCAATGTCGTATTGGGTAACCAACTCCAGCGTATATTTTTTATTTTATTCAACTAGGCAAGTCAGTTAAGAACAAATTCTTATTTACAATGACAGCCTACCCCGGACAACGCTGGGCCAATTGTGCGCCGCCCTATGGGACCGGATTGTGATACAGCATGGAACCGAACCAGGGTCTGTAGTGACGCCTCTGGCTCTGAGATCCAGCGCCTTAGACCGCTGAGCCACTGCGTTTTAGGTTATTATTTACGTCATTTAGCAGACGCTCTTATCCAGAGCGACTTACAGTTTCAGTGATTACATACATTTTTCATACTGGCCCCCGTGGGAAACGAACCCACAACCCTGGCGTCGCAAGTGCCATGCTCTACCAACTGAGCTACAGGAGGCCCCTTTCTTTGCAAGGCATTGGAAAACCTCTCTGGTCTCTGTGGTTGAATCTGTCTTTGAAATTCACTGCTCGACTGAGGGACCTTACAGATAATTGTATGTGTGGGGTACAGAGATGGGGTAGTCATACAACTTTTTATGTGACTTGTTAAGCAAATCTTTACTCCTGAACTTATTTCGGCCATAACAAAGGGGTTTATACACTCTTGACATTTCAGCTTTTCATTTTTAATTATTTTGCAACAATTTCTGAAAACCTAATTCCACTTTGACATTATGGGTTATTGTGTGTAGGCCAGTGACACACAATCTCAATTTAATCTATTTGAATCCCACCTTGTATCATAACAAAATGTGGGAAAAGTCAATACTTTAAGAAGGCACTGTACATAAAAATACGGAAGACAGCCAAAGACAGACACACATCCAGGCCACGTCCAAAATGGCACCCTATACCTGACTAGTGCACTACTGGTTAAAAGTAGTACACTATATATATAGGGTGCCATTCTCTGGTCTAAAGTAGTGCACTATATAGGGAATAGGGTTCCATTCTCTGGTCTAAAGTAGTGCACTATATAGGGAATAGGGTGCCATTCTCTGGTCTAAAGTGGTGCACTATATAGGGAATAGGGTGCCATTCTCTGGTCTAAAGTAGTGCACTATATAGGGAATAGGGTGCCATTCTCTGGTCTAAAGTAGTGCACTATATAGGGAATAGGGTGCCATTCTCTGGTCTAAAGTAGTGCACTATATAGGGAATAGGGTGCCATTCTCTGGTCTAAAGTGGTGCACTATATAGGGAATAGGGTGCCATTCTCTGGTCTAAAGTAGTGCACTATATAGGGAATAGGGTGCCATTCTCTGGTCTAAAGTAGTGCACTATATAGGGAATAGGGTGCCATTCTCTGGTCTAAAGTGGTGCACTATATAGGGAATAGGGTTCCATTCTCGGGTCTAAAGTAGTGCACTATATAGGGAATAGGGTGCCATTCTCTGGTCTAAAGTGGTGCACTATATAGGGAATAGGGTGCCATTCTCTGATCTAAAGTAGTGCACTATATAGGGAATAGGGTGCCATTCTCTGGTCTAAAGTAGTGCACTATATAGGGAATAGGGTTCCATTCTCTGGTCTAAAGTAGTGCACTATATAGGGAATAGGGTGCCATTCTCTGGTCTAAAGTAGTGCACTATATAGGGAATAGGGTGCCATTCTCTGGTCTAAAGTAGTGCACTATATAGGGAATAGGGTGCCATTCTCTGGTCTAAAGTAGTGCACTATATAGGGAATAGGGTTCCATTCTCTGGTCTAAAGTAGTGCACTACATAGGGAATAGGGTGCCATTCTCTGGTCTAAAGTAGTGCACTATATAGGAAATAGGGTGCCATTCTCTGGTCTAAAGTAGTGCACTACATAGGGAATAGGGTTCCATTCTCTGGTCTAAAGTAGTGCACTATATAGGGAATAGGGTGCCATTCTCTGGTCTAAAGTAGTGCACTATATAGGGAATAGGGTGCCATTCTCTGGTCTAAAGTAGTGCACTATATAGGGAATAGGGTTCCATTCTCTGGTCTAAAGTAGTGCACTATATAGGGAATAGGGTGCCATTCTCTGTTCTAAAGTAGTGCATTACATAGGGAATAGGGTTCCATTCTCTGGTCTAAAGTAGTGCACTATATAGGGAATAGGGTTCCATTCTCTGGTCTAAAGTAGTGCACTATATAGGGAATAGGGTTCCATTCTCTGGTCTAAAGTAGTGCACTACATAGGGAATAGGGTTCCATTCTCTGGTCTAAAGTAGTGCACTATATAGGGAATAGGGTTCCATTATCTGGTCTAAAGTAGTGCACTATATAGGGAATAGGGTGCCATTCTCTGGTCTAAAGTAGTGCACTATATAGGGAATAGGGTGCCATTCTCTGGTCTAAAGTAGTGCACTATATAGGGAATAGGGTGCCATTCTCTGGTCTAAAGTAGTGCACTATATAGGGAATAGGGTATCATTTCAAACAACGAAGGACCAAATCCTGAATCATGAAGATTTTTTAAAGAGGTTCACTTGAAATACCATTGGTTATGTGTTGTGGTTGTGTTATTCAAGCTTCCATCAAAACCTGTTTCTGTGATGTTCTCATGAAACACATATTCAACCCTTTTCTGTCCAGTACTGGGCAACCAGCCCTGCTCAGTGTAGGTTGGGAAAACTCAATTTATAAGGAGATGTGTCACTGTCCATGGGACAGGGGACTTTCTGACATTTTAAAACAAAATCGGTAGCCTAGGAATCAGTTTAAACAGTCCAATTCAGTTTGGACTCCAGGATAGGAGCAATATTCACTTATATGGAACATGATAAAATCAATTTTGGGGGATTACTTTGTAAGGTTTCCCATCAGTAAGTGAATTCTGCTTTTTTTCCATTAGACCCAGATATTAGATTATAAAATGCATTCCAAATGGCACCCTAGTCCCTATATAGTGCACTACTTTTGACCAGAAGCCCTATGGACCCTGGTCTAAAGTAGTGCACTACATAGGGAATAGGGTGCCATTTGGAATGCAGAAACAGACTTCACCACACGTCTGTTTTAATCAGTTCAGGGTTGTGACCCACAAATGGGAAATATGTGACTCATGTTACGGCTACCATTCCGCTGCCGGGACGTCTTTGTCATTTTCTGGCTTTATGACATTTGAGATAGTTGTTGCTAACAATTTGTTCATTTCCTTGAACCTCCTCACAGCGACTGAAACAGAATTCAATTCCAACAGATGTCTTATGATTGATAGGAAGAGAGCACTTACCCCTTTCCTGATCCGCATACAGACAGAAGACTCTTCTACCCACAATACCTTGGTGCTAATAGAAACACATATAACTTTTGACCTCTCGGAGGGGGAGGAGTTGTTCCATAGTTTCCATGGTTTCCGCCAGGCAGTTGTTGTTCTTGGGGATTCTCGCCCATTTGTTGCTCATCACTTCTTCCTCTTGTATAACAAGCTGCTCTTGTCCTTGACTCCAAACGGTTGAATTAATCACCCATCTCCTCATGTCTCCTCAGAAAGCCAAGCTGTATAATTTATGTATTTCAAAAGTTATAAAACAGATGTGTTTAATTAATTGTTTTCAGGGGCGAAACCTGGATAAAACAAAACAAAAAAACATTTAAAAAGAAGAAGAAAGTTATATCTTAAATTATTATTTGAAAAGCTCTACCTACTGTTGATCTCCTCTACTCCTTGATCTGTCTGCTCTCCATCTCCTCTACTCCTTGATCTGTCTGTCTCTCCATCTCCTCTACTCCTTGATCTGTCTGTCTCTCCATCTCCTCTACTCCTTGATCTGTCTGTCTCTCCATCTCCTCTACTCCTTGATCTGTCTGTCTCTCCATCTCCTCTACTCCTTGATCTGTCTGTCTCTCCATCTCCTCTACTCCTTGATCTGTCTGTCTCTCCATCTCCTCTACTCCTTGATCTGTCTGTCTCTCCATCTCCTCTACTCCTTGATCTGTCTGTCTCTCCATCTCCTCTACTCCTTGATCTGTCTGTCTCTCCATCTCCTCTACTCCTTGATCTGTCTGTCTCTCCATCTCCTCTACTCCTTGATCTGTCTGTCTCTCCATCTCCTCTACTCCTTGATCTGTCTGCTCTCCATCTCCTCTACTCCTTGATCTGTCTGTCTCTCCATCTCCTCTACTCCTTGATCTGTCTGTCTCTCCATCTCCTCTACTCCTTGATCTGTCTGTCTCTCCATCTCCTCTACTCCTTGATCTGTCTGTCTCTCCATCTCCTCTACTCCTTGATCTGTCTGTCTCTCCATCTCCTCTACTCCTTGATCTGTCTGCTCTCCATCTCCTCTACTCCTTGATCTGTCTGTCTCTCCATCTCCTCTACTCCTTGATCTGTCTGTCTCTCCATCTCCTCTACTCCTTGATCTGTCTGTCTCTCCATCTCCTCTACTCCTTGATCTGTCTGTCTCTCCATCTCCTCTACTCCTTGATCTGTCTGCTCTCCATCTCCCTCTACTCCTTGATCTGTCTGTCTCTCCATCTCCTCTACTCCTTGATCTGTCTGTCTCTCCATCTCCTCTACTCCTTGATCTGTCTGTCTCTCCATCTCCTCTACTCCTTGATCTGTCTGTCTCTCCATCTCCTCTTCTCCTTGATCTGTGTCTGTTTTGCTACAACCTCTTCGTGGCAAATAGTCTCAGTCCTCTACCTCTGATAGCAGAGCACCAGTCACCAGGCAGACACTGGGCCAGTCAAACCAAATGGGCACGAGAAATAACACGACTAAAACCCAAAGTTGAAGCGCATGCAGCTGTGAAACCATATCACTACTTGGTAACAACACAGACCTCATAATAAATAAAAACCTAAATGAAATAAGATGAAGAAAAATAAAAATAAACGTTTGTTACGTTCCTTTATTGCTTGTCATGTTTATATTAGAATTCCATTGAGAGTTTGATTTGTTGAGTACCACAGATACAATTTTAAATTGTTGATGCTGATTTTAAAAGGAAGGTGTTTTGACTCGAGCAGCGGTCACAGTCGATGAGAAACCTAATTTTTCTCTCCTCTCCTCCTCCCTTCTCATGTTCTCTGTTGTAAGACATGCTAGACTGCTTGTCAATGTTGGTTAAGTTGAATTCATGGGGTTTCAATTTCAAAAACATGGAACTGCATTCGAAATAATTAAAGTCTAGTGAATTTTACACATGCCTGTTTTTTTTACAATTTGTATCATATAAAATGTCATTTTTATTGTCCTATGTGTAAAAACGTGGGAAATAAGGAAAGGTGGGGGGGCAGATGGAATAAGGAGGGGTGGGGGGGCAGTTGGAATAAGGAGGGGTGGGGGGCAGTTGGAATAAGGAGGGGTGGGGGCAGTTGGAATAAGGAGGGGTGGGGGGGCAGTTGGAATAAGGAGGGGTGGGGGCAGTGGAATTAAGGAGGGGTGGGGGCAGTTGAATTATGGAGGAGGGGGGGCAGTTGGAATCAGGAGGGGTGGGGGCAGTTGAACAGTACATACAGTGGGGAAAAAAAGTATTTAGTCAGCCACCAATTGTGCAAGTTCTCCCACTTAAAAAGATGAGAGAGGCCTGTAATTTTCATCATAGGTACACGTCAACTATGACAGACAAAATGAGAAAAAAGATTCCAGAAAATCACATTGTAGGATTTTTTATGAATTTATTTGCAAATTATGGTGGAAAATAAGTATTTGGTCAATAACAAAAGTCTCTCAATACTTTGTTATATACCCTTTGTTGGCAATGACACAGGTCAAACGTTTTCTGTAAGTCTTCACAAGGTTTTCACACACTGTTGCTGGTATTTTGGCCCATTCCTCCATGCAGATCTCCTCTAGAGCAGTGATGTTTTGGGGCTGTCGCTGAGCAACACGGACTTTCAACTCCCTCCAAAGATTTTCTATGGGGTTGAGATCTGGAGACTGGCTAGGCCACTCCAGGACCTTGAAATGCTTCTTACGAAGCCACTCCTTCGTTGCCCGGGCGGTGTGTTTGGGATCATTGTCATGCTGAAAGACCCAGCCACGTTTCATCTTCAATGCCCTTTCTGATGGAAGGAGGTTTTCACTCAAAATCTCACGATACATGGCCCCATTCATTCTTTCCTTTACACGGATCAGTCGTCCTGGTCCCTTTGCAGAACAACAGCCCCAAAGCATGATGTTTCCACCCCCATGCTTCACAGTAGGTATGGTGTTCTTTGGATGCAACTCAGCATTCTTTGTCCTCCAAACACGACGAGTTGAGTTTTTACCAAAAAGTTATATTTTGGTTTCATCTGACCATATGACATTCTCCCAATCCTCTTCTGGATCATCCAAATGCACTCTAGCAAACTTCAGACGGGCCTGGACATGTACTGGCTTAAGCAGAGGGACACGTCTGGCACTGCAGGATTTGAGTCCCTGGCGCGTAGTGTGTTACTGATGGTAGGCTTTGTTACTTTGGTCCCAGCTCTCTGCAGGTCATTCACTAGGTCCCCCCGTGTGGTTCTGGGATTTTTGCTCACCGTTCTTGTGATCATTTTGACCCCACGGGATGAGATCTTGCGTGGAGCCCCAGATCGAGGGAGATTATCAGTGGTCTTGTATGTCTTCCATTTCCTAATAATTGCTCCCACAGTTGATTTCTTCAAACCAAGCTGCTTACCTATTGCAGATTCAGTCTTCCCAGCCTGGTGCAGGTCTACAATTTTGTTTCTGGTGTCCTTTGACAGCTCTTTGGTCTTGGCCATAGTGGAGTTTGGAGTGTGACTGTTTAAGGTTGTGGACAGGTGTCTTTTATACTGATAACAAGTTCAAACAGGTGCCATTAATACAGGTAACGAGTGGAGGACAGAGGAGCCTCTTAAAGAAGAAGTTAAAGGTCTGTGAGAGCCAGAAATCTTGCTTGTTTGTAGGTGACCAAATACTTATTTTCCACCATAATTTGCAAATAAATTCATAAAAAATCATACAATGTGATTTTCTGGATTTTTTTTCTCAATTTGTCTGTCATACTTGACGTGTACCTATGATGACAATTACAGGCCTCTCTCATCTTTTTAAGTGGGAGAACTTGCACAATTGGTGGTTGACTAAATACTTTTTTTCCCCAGTGTAGATGATATGACTTAGGGATCAGACATAAGGATGGGGGGGGGATTGCATTAAAGAACATAATTGGTTAAGGAAAACTGTGATAAATAAAAAAGTATATCAGTTTCACTTAAGGACCAAAGGATTGACAGCCGTCCCATATAGATTGCAAAATAGTTGGGAAGAGATCTTTGACGTACCGATCCCATGGCATAGTGTTTATGAACTGACACGCAAAACGACACCGGATTCAAAAATTAGAATCTTTCAATTTAAATTATTATATAAAATTATTGCTACCAATAGAATGTTATTTATAAGGGGGATACAATCTTCCCAGCTCTGCAGATTTTGCTGTGAAGAGATAGAATCATTAGATCATTTGTTTTGGTTCTGTCCATTTGTAGCTTGTTTTTGGACACAGGTCCAGGAATGGCTAAAGGATTGCAATATTTACCTGGAACTAACCTTGCAGATAGCATTACTGGGTGATCTGAAAAGTCATAGTCAATCAATCAATAATATAATAATACTTTTAGCAAAAATGTTTATTTTTAATTCACAATCTGTAGAAGCAATGAGAATAGAAAGGTTCAGAACTTTTGTAAAACATCACAGTACGGGTCGAAATATATATGGCAAATAGAAATCCTATATGGATGGTGTTAAGAGATAGATGGGAGGTATTGAATAGAGTTGAAGGATGGGACTAATAACAAATAACAACAAATAATAACAAAGATAGCTAATAATGTAAGCATACTGTGTCCATAATAAGTATATAGGTTGTATGTTGGGAGCTTTTGGGAAAGAGCACAGTTAGAAAGATATGGCATTTAGAAGCAAACCGGATGGACATCATGAAAATGATCGGAGCGGTTGAGAGTAGAAGAAGTTCAGGAGCAAAAAATAAATAAATATATATATATATATATATATATATAGATATAGAATTATTGTAAAATTAACTCTGTCCATAAGGTGTAGATAGTAAGTATAGACCGGAAGTAGAGGCCTGGGCGTTGTTGTTCACTAATTTACTCCAAGTAGGGAAAGGATGGTGGGGTTGAAAAGTAATAAAGGGGAATATATATATAAAAAATTTAAAAAAACATGGGGGATTGGAAGTGATGCAGACAATTACATTGATAGAAGATACAATCTATCTGCAATATTAAGCTGATCCATCCCCCAAAAAAAAAAAAAAAAAAAAAAAAAAGGATGGGGGGGGGATAGGTTAGGGTCTCTGAAAAAATGTTGATGAAAAAATATATACTACATCTACTATATCAGAACATCTACAATATCAGAATATCTACTATATAAGAACATCTACTATATAAGAACATCTACTATATCATAACATCTACTATGTCAGAACGTCTACTATATCAGAACATCTACTATATCAGAACATCTACAATATCAGAATGTCTACTATATCAGAACATCTACTATATCAGAACATCTACTATATCAAAACATCTACTATATCAGAACATCTACTATATCAGAATGTCTAGTATATCAAAACATCTACTATATCAGAACATCTACTATGTCCGAACATCTACAATATCAGAACATGTACTATGTCAGAACATCTACTATATCAGCACATCTACTATATCAGAACATCTACTATGTCAGAACATCTACTATATCAGAACATCTACTATATGTGAACATCTACTATATCAGAATGTCTACTATATCAGAACATCTACTATATCTGAACATCTACAATATCGGAACATCTACTATATTGGAACATCTACTATATCAGAACATCTACTATATCAGAACATCTACTATATCAGAACATCTACAATATCAGAATATCTACTATAACAGAAAATCTACTATATCAAAACATCTACTATATCAGAACATCTACTATATCAGAATATCTAGTATATCAAAACATCTACTATATTAGAACATCTACTATGTCAGAACATCTACAATATCAGAACATGTACTATGTCAGAACATCTACTATATCAGCACATCTACTATATCAGAACATCTACTATGTCAGAACATCTACTATATCAGAACATCTACTATTTCAGAACATCTACTATATCAGAACGTCTACTATATCAGAACATCTACTATATCTGAACATCTACTATATCGGAACATCTACAATATCGGAACATCTACTATATTGGAAAATCTACTATGTCAGAACATCTACTATATCAGAACATCTACTATATCGGAACATCTACGATATTGGAACATCTACTATATCAGAACATCTACTATATCAGAACATCTACTATATCAGAACGTCTACTATATCTGAACATCTACAATAACGGAACATCTATTATGTCAGAATGTCTAGTATATCAAAACATCTACTATATCAGAACATCTACTATGTCAGAACATCTACAATATCAGAACATGTACTATGTCAGAACATCTACTATATCAGCATATCTACTATATCAGAACATCTACTATGTCAGAACATCTACTATATCAGAACATCTACTATATCTGAACATCTACTATATCAGAACGTCTACTATATCAGAACATCTACTATATCAGAACATCTATTATATCTGAACATCTACAATATCGGAACATCTACTATATTGGAACATCTACTATATCAGAACATTTACTATATCAGAACATCTACTATATCAGAACATCTACAATATCAGAATATCTACTATATCAGAACATCTACTATATCAGAACATCTACTATATCAAAACATCTACTATATCTGAACATCTACTATATCAGAATGTCTAGTATATCAAAACATCTACTATATTAGAACATCTACTATGTCAGAACATCTACAATATCAGAACATGTACTATGTCAGAACATCTACTATATCAGCACATCTACTATATCAGAACATCTACTATGTCAGAACATCTACTATATCAGAACATCTACTATTTCAGAACATATACTATATCAGAATGTCTACTATATCAAAACATCTACTATATCTGAACATCTACTATATCGGAACATCTACTATATTGGAACATCTACTATGTCAGAACATCTACTATATCAGAACATCTACTATATCGGAACATCTACGATATTGGAACATCTACTATATCAGAACATCTACTATATCAGAACATCTACTATATAAGATCATCTACCGTATCATAACATCTACTGTATCAGAACATCTACTATATCAGAACGTCTACTATATCAGAACATCTACTATTTCAGAACATCTACTATGTCAGAACATCTACTATATCAGAACATTTACTATATCAGAATGTCTACTATATCAGAACATCTACATTATCAGAACCTATGCTGTATCAGAACATCTACAATATCAGAACATTTACGACATAAGAACATCTACTATATAAGAACATCTCTATATCAGAACATCTACTATGTCAGAACATCTACTATATCAGAACGTCTACATTATCAGAACATCTACTATTTCAGAACATCTACTATGTCAGAACATCTACTATATAAGAACATCTACTATATCAGAATGTCTACTATATCAGAACATCTACAATATCAGAACATCTACTATATCAGAACATCTACAATATCAGAACATCTACTATATAAGAACATCTACTATATAAGAACATCTCTATATCAGAACATCTACTATGTCAGAACATCTACTATATCAGAACATCTACTGTATCAGAATATCTACCATATCAGAACATCTACTATATCAGAACATCTACTATATCAGAACGTCTAGTATATCAGAACATCTACTATATCAGAACGTCTACTATATCAGAACATCTACTATATCAGAACATCTACTATATCGGAACAACTACGATATCGGAACATCTACCATATCAGAACATCTACTATATCAGAATATCTACTATATCAGAACATCTACTACATCAGAACATCTACTATATCAGAACATCTACAATATCAGAACATCTACTATATCAGAACATCTACAATATCAGAACATCTACCATACCAGAACATCTACTATATCAGAACATCTACTATATCAGAATGTCTACTATATCAGAACATCTACTATATCAGAACATCTATTATATCAGAACATCTACTATATCAGAACATCTACTATGTCAGAACATCTACTATATCAGAACATCTACTATTTCAGAATATCTACTATGTCAGAATGTCTACTATATCAGAACATCTACTATATCAGAATGTCTACTATATCAGAACATCTACTATATCAGAACATCTACTATATCAGAATGTCTACTATATCAGAACGTCTACTATATCAGAATGTCTACTATATCAGAATGTCTACTATATCAGAATGTCTACTATATCAGAACATCTACTATATCAGAACATCTACTATATCAGAATGTCTACTATATCAGAACATCTACTATTTCAAAATATCTACTATGTCAGAACATCTACTATATCAGAACGTCTACTATATCAGAACATCTACTATATCAGAACATCTACTATATCAGAATGTCTACTATATCAGAATGTCTAGTATATCAAAACATCTACTATATTAGAACATCTACTATGTCAGAACATCTACAATATCAGAACATGTACTATGTCAGAACATCTACTATATCAGCACATCTACTATATCAGAACATCTACTATGTCAGAACATCTACTATATCAGAACATCTACTATTTCAGAACATATACTATATCAGAATGTCTACTATATCAGAACATCTACTATATCTGAACATCTACTATATCGGAACATCTACTATATTGGAACATCTACTATGTCAGAACATCTACTATATCAGAACATCTACTATATCGGAACATCTACGATATTGGAACATCTACTATATCAGAACATCTACTATATCAGAACATCTACTATATAAGATCATCTACCGTATCATAACATCTACTGTATCAGAACATCTACTATATCAGAACGTCTACTATATCAGAACATCTACTATTTCAGAACATCTACTATGTCAGAACATCTACTATATCAGAACATTTACTATATCAGAATGTCTACTATATCAGAACATCTACATTATCAGAACCTATGCTGTATCAGAACATCTACAATATCAGAACATTTACTACATAAGAACATCTACTATATAAGAACATCTCTTTATCAGAACATCTACTATGTCAGAACATCTACTATATCAGAACGTCTACATTATCAGAACATCTACTATTTCAGAACATCTACTATGTCAGAACATCTACTATATAAGAACATCTACTATATCAGAATGTCTACTATATCAGAACATCTACAATATCAGAACATCTACTATATCAGAACATCTACAATATCAGAACATCTACTATATAAGAACATCTACTATATAAGAACATCTCTATATCAGAACATCTACTATGTCAGAACATCTACTATATCAGAACATCTACTGTATCAGAATATCTACCATATCAGAACATCTACTATATCAGAACATCTACTATATCAGAACGTCTAGTATATCAGAACATCTACTATATCAGAACGTCTACTATATCAGAACATCTACTATATCAGAACATCTACTATATCGGAACAACTACGATATCGGAACATCTACCATATCAGAACATCTACTATATCAGAATATCTACTATATCAGAACATCTACTACATCAGAACATCTACTATATCAGAACATCTACAATATCAGAACATCTACTATATCAGAACATCTACAATATCAGAACATCTACCATACCAGAACATCTACTATATCAGAACATCTACTATATCAGAATGTCTACTATATCAGAACATCTACTATATCAGAACATCTATTATATCAGAACATCTACTATATCAGAACATCTACTATGTCAGAACATCTACTATATCAGAACATCTACTATTTCAGAATATCTACTATGTCAGAATGTCTACTATATCAGAACATCTACTATATCAGAATGTCTACTATATCAGAACATCTACTATATCAGAACATCTACTATATCAGAATGTCTACTATATCAGAACGTCTACTATATCAGAATGTCTACTATATCAGAATGTCTACTATATCAGAATGTCTACTATATCAGAACATCTACTATATCAGAACATCTACTATATCAGAATGTCTACTATATCAGAACATCTACTATTTCAAAATATCTACTATGTCAGAACATCTACTATATCAGAACGTCTACTATATCAGAACATCTACTATATCAGAACATCTACTATATCAGAATGTCTACTATATCAGAACATCTACTATATCAGAATGTCTACTATATCAGAACATCTACTATATCAGAATGTCTACTATATCAGAATGTCTACAATATATGAACGTCTACTATATCAGAACATCTACTATATCAGAATGTCTACATCAGAATGTCTACTATATCAGAATGTCTACTATATCAGAACATCTACTATATCAGAACATCTACTATATCAGAATGTCTACTATATCAGAACATCTACTATATCAGAACATACACTATATCAGAACGTCTACTATATCAGAACATCTACTATATCAGAACATCTACTATATCAGAACATCTACTATATCAGAACTTCTACTATATCAGAACATCTACTATATCAGAATGTCTACTATATCAGAACATCTACTATATCAGAATGTCTACTATATCAGAACATCTACTATATCAGAACATCTACTATATCAGAATGTCTACTATATCAGAACATTTACTATATCAGAATGTCTACTATATCAGAACATCTACTATATCAGAATGTCTTCTATATCAGAACATCTACTATATCAGAATGTCTACTATATCAGAACATCTACTATATCAGAACATCTACTATATCAGAATGTCTACTATATCAGAACATCTACTATATCAGAACATCTACTATATCAGAACTTCTACTATATTTGTGGTCCTCTGTAGCTCAGCTGGTAGAGCACGGCGCTTGTAACGCCAAGGTAGTGGGTTCGATTCCCGGGACCACCCATACGTAAAAAAAATGTATGCACGCATGACTGTAAGTCGCTTTGGATAAAAGCGTCTGCTAAATGGCATATTATTATATTATTATATCAGAACATCTACTATATCAGAATGTCTACTATATCAGAACATCTACTTTATCAGAATGTCTACTATATCAGAACATCTACTATATCAGAATGTCTTCTATATCAGAATGTCTACTATATCAGAACATCTACTATATCAGAACATCTACTATATCAGAACATCTACTTTATCAGAATGTCTACTATATCAGAACATCTACTATATCAGAATGTCTTCTATATCAGAATGTCTACTATATCAGAAAATCTACTATATCAGAATGTCTTCTATATCAGAATGTCTACTATATCAGAACATCTACTATATCAGAATGACTACTATATCAGAACATCTACTATATCAGAATGTCTACTATATCAGAACGTCTACTATATCAGAACATCTACTATATCAGAATGTCTACATCAGAATGTCTACTATATCAGAATGTCTACTATATCAGAACATCTACTATATCAGAACATCTACTATATCAGAATGTCTACTATATCAGAACATCTACTATATCAGAACATCTACTATATCAGAACATCTACTATATCAGAACTTCTACTATATCAGAACATCTACTATATCAGAATGTCTACTATATCAGAACATCTACTATATCAGAATGTCTACTATATCAGAACATCTACTATATCAGAACATCTACTATATCAGAATGTCTACTATATCAGAACATCTACTATATCAGAATGTCTACTATATCAGAACATCTACTATATCAGAATGTCTACTATATCAGAACATCTACTATATTAGAATGTCTACTATATCAGAACATCTACTATATCAGAATGTCTTCTATATCAGAACATCTACTATATCAGAATGTCTACTATATCAGAACATCTACTATATCAGAACATCTACTATATCAGAACTCCTACTATATTTGTGGTCCTCTGTAGCTCAGCTGGTAGAGCACGGCGCTTGTAACGCCAAGGTAGTGGGTTCGATCCCCGGGACCACCCATACGTAAAAAAAATGCATGCACGCATGACTGTAAGTCGCTTTGGATAAAAGCGTCTGCTAAATGGCATATTATTATATCAGAACATCTACTATATCAGAATGTCTACTATATCAGAACATCTACTACATCAGAATGTCTACTATATCAGAACCTCTACTTTATCAGAATGTCTACTATATCAGAACATCTACTATATCAGAATGTCTACTATATCAGAATGTCTACAATATATGAACGTCTACTATATCAGAACATCTACTATATCAGAATGTCTACATCAGAATGTCTACTATATCTGAATGTCTACTATATCAGAACATCTACTATATCAGAACATCTACTATATCAGAACATCTACTATATCAGAATGTCTACTATATCAGAACATCTACTATATCAGAACATACACTATATCAGAACGTCTACTATATCAGAACATCTACTATATCAGAACATCTACTATATCAGAACTTCTACTATATCAGAACATCTACTATATCAGAATGTCTACTATATCAGAACGTCTACTATATCAGAATGTCTACTATATCAGAACATCTACTATATCAGAACATCTACTATATCAGAATGTCTACTATATCAGAACATCTACTATATCAGAATGTCTACTATATCAGAACATCTACTATATCAGAATGTCTTCTATATCAGAACATCTACTATATCAGAATGTCTACTATATCAGAACATCTACTATATCAGAACATCTACTATATCAGAATGTCTACTATATCAGAACATCTACTATATCAGAACATCTACTATATCAGAACTTCTACTATATTTGTGGTCCTCTGTAGCTCAGCTGGTAGAGCACGGCGCTTGTAACGCCAAGGTAGTGGGTTCGATTCCCGGGACCACCCATACGTAAAAAAATGTATGCACGCATGACTGTAAGTCGCTTTGGATAAAAGCGTCTGCTAAATGGCATATTATTATATTATTATATCAGAACATCTACTATATCAGAATGTCTACTATATCAGAACATCTACTTTATCAGAATGTCTACTATATCAGAACATCTACTATATCAGAATGTCTTCTATATCAGAATGTCTACTATATCAGAACATCTACTATATCAGAACATCTACTATATCAGAATGTCTACTATATCAGAAAATCTACTATATCAGAATGTCTTCTATATCAGAATGTCTACTATATCAGAACATCTACTATATCAGAATGTCTACTATATCAGAACATCTACTATATCAGAATGTCTACTATATCAGAACGTCTACTATATCAGAACATCTACTATATCAGAATGTCTACATCAGAATGTCTACTATATCAGAATGTCTACTATATCAGAACATCTACTATATCAGAACTTCTACTATATCAGAATGTCTACTATATCAGAACATCTACTATATCAGAACATCTACTATATCAGAACATCTACTATATCAGAACTTCTACTATATCAGAACATCTACTATATCAGAATGTCTACTATATCAGAACATCTACTATATCAGAAGTCTACTATATCAGAACATCTACTATATCAGAACATCTACTATATCAGAATGTCTACTATATCAGAACATCTACTATATCAGAATGTCTACTATATCAGAACATCTACTATATCAGAATGTCTACTATATCAGAACATCTACTATATTAGAATGTCTACTATATCAGAACATCTACTATATCAGAATGTCTTCTATATCAGAACATCTACTATATCAGAATGTCTACTATATCAGAACATCTACTATATCAGAACATCTACTATATCAGAACTTCTACTATATTTGTGGTCCTCTGTAGCTCAGCTGGTAGAGCACGGCGCTTGTAACGCCAAGGTAGTGGGTTCGATCCCCGGGACCACCCATACGTAAAAAAAATGTATGCACGCATGACTGTAAGTCGCTTTGGATAAAAGCGTCTGCTAAATGGCATATTATTATATCAGAACATCTACTATATCAGAATGTCTACTATATCAGAACATCTACTATATCAGAATGTCTACTATATCAGAACCTCTACTTTATCAGAATGTCTACTATATCAGAACATCTACTATATCAGAATGTCTACTATATCAGAATGTCTACAATATATGAACGTCTACTATATCAGAACATCTACTATATCAGAATGTCTACATCAGAATGTCTACTATATCAGATTGTCTACTATATCAGAACATCTACTATATCAGAACATCTACTATATCAGAACATCTACTATATCAGAATGTCTACTATATCAGAACATCTACTATATCAGAACATACACTATATCAGAACGTCTACTATATCAGAACATCTACTATATCAGAACATCTACTATATCAGAACTTCTACTATATCAGAACATCTACTATATCAGAATGTCTACTATATCAGAACATCTACTATATCAGAATGTCTACTATATCAGAACATCTACTATATCAGAACATCTACTATATCAGAATGTCTACTATATCAGAACATCTACTATATCAGAATGTCTACTATATCAGAACATCTACTATATCAGAATGTCTTCTATATCAGAACATCTACTATATCAGAATGTCTACTATATCAGAACATCTACTATATCAGAACATCTACTATATCAGAATGTCTACTATATCAGAACATCTACTATATCAGAACATCTACTATATCAGAACATCTACTATATCAGAACTTCTACTATATTTGTGGTCCTCTGTAGCTCAGCTGGTAGAGCACGGCGCTTGTAACGCCAAGGTAGTGGGTTCGATTCCCGGGACCACCCATACGTAAAAAAATGTATGCACGCATGACTGTAAGTCGCTTTGGATAAAAGCGTCTGCTAAATGGCATATTATTATATTATTACATCAGAACATCTACTATATCAGAATGTCTACTATATCAGAACATCTACTTTATCAGAATGTCTACTATATCAGAACATCTACTATATCAGAATGTCTTCTATATCAGAATGTCTACTATATCAGAACATCTACTATATCAGAACATCTACTATATCAGAACATCTACTATATCAGAATGTCTACTATATCAGAAAATCTACTATATCAGAATGTCTACTATATCAGAACATCTACTATATCAGAATGTCTACTATATCAGAACATCTACTATATCAGAATGTCTACTATATCAGAACGTCTACTATATCAGAACATCTACTATATCAGAATGTCTACATCAGAATGTCTACTATATCAGAATGTCTACTATATCAGAACATCTACTATATCAGAACATCTACTATATCAGAATGTCTACTATATCAGAACATCTACTATATCAGAACATCTACTATATCAGAACATCTACTATATCAGAACTTCTACTATATCAGAACATCTACTATATCAGAATGTCTACTATATCAGAACATCTACTATATCAGAATGTCTACTATATCAGAACATCTACTATATCAGAACATCTACTATATCAGAATGTCTACTATATCAGAACATCTACTATATCAGAATGTCTACTATATCAGAACATCTACTATATCAGAATGTCTACTATATCAGAACATCTACTATATTAGAATGTCTACTATATCAGAACATCTACTATATCAGAATGTCTTCTATATCAGAACATCTACTATATCAGAATGTCTACTATATCAGAACATCTACTATATCAGAACATCTACTATATCAGAACTTCTACTATATTTGTGGTCCTCTGTAGCTCAGCTGGTAGAGCACGGCGCTTGTAACGCCAAGGTAGTGGGTTCGATCCCCGGGACCACCCATACGTAAAAAAAATGTATGCACGCATGACTGTAAGTCGCTTTGGATAAAAGCGTCTGCTAAATGGCATATTATTATATTATTATATCAGAACATCTACTATATCAGAATGTCTACTATATCAGAACATCTACTATATCAGAATGTCTACTATATCAGAACCTCTACTTTATCAGAATGTCTACTATATCAGAACATCTACTATATCAGAATGTCTACTATATCAGAATGTCTACAATATATGAACGTCTACTATATCAGAACATCTACTATATCAGAATGTCTACATCAGAATGTCTACTATATCAGAACGTCTACTATATCAGAACAAGTACTATATCAGAACATCTACTATATCAGAACATCTACTATATCAGAACATCTACTATATCAGAATGTCTACTATATCAGAACATCTACTATATCAGAACATACACTATATCAGAACGTCTACTATATCAGAACATCTACTATATCAGAACATCTACTATATCAGAACTTCTACTATATCAGAACATCTACTATATCAGAATGTCTACTATATCAGAACATCTACTATATCAGAATGTCTACTATATCAGAACATCTACTATATCAGACTGTCTACTATATCAGAACATCTACTATATCAGAACATCTACTATATCAGAACATCTACTATATCAGAATGTCTTCTATATCAGAATGTCTACTATATCAGAACATCTACTATATCAGAACATCTACTATATCAGAATGTCTACTATATCAGAACATCTATTATATCAGAACATATACTATATCAGAATGTCTACTATATCAGAAAATCTACTATATCAGAATGTCTACTATATCAGAACATCTACTATATCAGAACATCTACTATATCAGAATGTCTACTATATCAGAAAATCTATTATATCAGAATGTCTACTATGTCATTTTTTGTATTAGTCTAAGCAGTTTGATTCATGTTAGTCTAAGCAGTTTGAGTCATATTAGTCTAAGCAGTTTGATTTGTATTAGTAGAAGCAGTTTGATTCGTATTAGTCCAAGCAGTTAGATTTGTATTAGTATAAACAGTTTGATTCGTATTAGTCTAAGCAGTTTGATTTGTATTAGTCTAAGCAGTTTGATTCATATTAGTCTAAGCAGTTTGATTCATATTAGTCTAAGCAGTTTGATTTGTATTAGTCTAAGCAGTTCGATTTGTATTAGTCTAAGCAGTTTGCTTTGTATTAGTCTAAGCAGTTTGATGTGTATTAGTCCAAGCAGTTTGCTTTGTATTAGTATAAGCAGTTTGATGTGTATTAGTCTAAGCAGTTTGCTTTGTATTAGTCTAAGCAGTTTGATTTGTATTAGTCTAAGCAGTTTGATGTGTATTAGTCTAAGCAGTTTGATTCATATTAGTCTAAGCAGTTTGCTTTGTATTAGTATAAGCAGTTTGATCTGTATTAGTCTAAGCAGTTTGATTTGTATTAGTATAAGCAGTTTGCTTTGTATTAGTCTAAGCAGTTTGATTCATATTAGTCCAAGCAGTTTGCTTTGTATTAGTATAAGCAGTTTGATCTGTATTAGTCTAAGCAGTTTGATTTGTATTAGTCTAAGCAGTTTGCTTTGTATTAGTATAAGCAGTTTGCTTTGTATTAGTCTAAGCAGTTTGCTTTGTATTAGTCTAAGCAGTTTGCTTTGTATTAGTCTAAGCAGTTTGATGTGTATTAGTCTAAGCAGTTTGATCTGTATTAGTCTAAGCAGTTTGATGTGTATTAGTCTAAGCAGTTTGATTTGTATTAGTCTAAGCAGTTTGCTTTGTATTAGTTTAAGCAGTTTGCTTTGTATTAGTCTAAGCAGTTTGATTCATATTAGTCTAAGCAGTTTGCTTTGTATTAGTATAAGCAGTTTGATCTGTATTAGTCTAAGCAGTTTGATTTGTATTAGTCTAAGCAGTTTGATTTGTATTAGTATAAGCAGTTTGATTTGTATTAGTCTAAGCAGTTTGCTTTGTATTAGTCTAAGCAGTTTGATGTGTATTAGTCTAAGCAGTTTGCTTTGTATTAGTATAAGCAGTTTGATTTGTATTAGTCTAAGCAGTTTGCTTTGTATTAGTCTAAGCAGTTTGATTTGTATTAGTATAAGCAGTTTGCTTTGTATTAGTCTAAGCAGTTTGCTTTGTATTAGTCTAAGCAGTTTGCTTTGTATTAGTCTAAGCAGTTTGCTTTGTATTAGTCTAAGCAGTTTGATGTGTATTAGTATAAGCAGTTTGATTTGTATTTGTCTAAGCAGTTTGCTTTGTATTAGTCTAAGCAGTTTGATTTGTATTTGTATAAGCAGTTTGCTTTGTATTAGTCTAAGCAGTTTGCTTTGTATTACTCTAAGCAGTTTGCTTTGTATTAGTCTAAGCAGTTTGCTTTGTATTAGTCTAAGCAGTTTGATGTGTATTAGTATAAGCAGTTTGATTTGTATTAGTCTAAGCAGTTTGCTTTGTATTAGTCTAAGCAGTTTGATCTGTATTAGTCTAAGCAGTTTGATGTGTATTAGTCTAAGCAGTTTGCTTTTGTTGGGATTTGTTTTCTCATAATTGGATCTGTGTGTGATGAATAGCTTAGAAGGAATGCATTAATGATAAGCATAGGTTTGTACTATACTGATATAAATTGTTTCACATAACAGGCTGTGATTCATGTGTGGAACGTTAGGTGGAAGGACAGATAAGACTTGTATTTCTTACAGATACAAACACTGCCTCTTTGTTGTCTGTGAACCGTCCTTGGATGTAGGAACGTACAGTCTTTTGGGTGCTGACTCCACAGGTTGTTATGATAAACTTATGCCTGGCAACAGGGATGCGCCAAGGGGCTGGGACTAGCCTGTGCGCCAACGGATTGGCTGAGTAAGTCTAAACCACGCTCAGTCTCTACTCTGATTGGCCAGCAGAGAGGTGGGAACTCTCTCTCTGTCAGAGTATTTGAAGAAGAACCTGTAACAATGGATTAGTTCTCTGAGTGCCCTGCGAGGTATTTCAGGGAGCCCGTATATACGAACGTCATATTTACCATTGAAGGTTTTGCATTAATAAAAATACTAGTATATCTTAGAAGTCGTGTTGACCTCTTTTGTTCCTAATACCAGATTTGAATTGACGCAACTTAACACTTTGTTTTAGTCTAAGCAGTTTGATTCATATTAGTCTAAACAGTTGGATTTGTATTACTATAAGCAGTTTGATTCATATTAGTCTAAACAGTTTGATTCATATTAGTCTAAGCAGTTGAGCTCAATTGAATAACTCCTAACTGTTTCTTTTACTGCCATTACATACAGTATGTTTAAGTCATTTTCCAAATATCACTGTATCCTACACTCCGCAAATCCACAGATTTTGTGAAAACAGAGCATGTACTTTTGAAAGCCACTCAATGGATGTTGTCAGTGTCATTACTCCAAAAGAACATGCTTTCCTCTGGTGAGCCTTTCGACAGTTTCTAAATGACTATCCTCATGTGTCTTCTCTCGAAATGTAATTTATTTTCAAAGACTGTATTTCTGTATTTCATCAATCATGAGATTATTTGAGCATCTCTTGTGATCTATGTCACTGGTTATTTTCTGCTTGGGATGTCTGAGAACATGAGATAATGACATAATTATTACAG
>NC_059208.1:58661410-58666410 GCF_020615455.1 Coregonus clupeaformis | reverse complement strand
CACCGGGTTCCACTCCTATCAGCTAAAAACAAGAAGAAGTGGCTCCAGTGGACACGCCATCACCAACACTGGACAACTGAGGACTGGAAAAACATCACCTGGTCCGACGAATCCCGGTTCCTGTTGCGTCATGCTGATGGCAGAGTCAGTCCTGCCTGGTGTCAACAGTACCTGCTGATGGCTGCGGTGTAATGGTGTGGGAAATGTTTTCCTGGCACACATTAGGTCCCTTGATACCAATTGGGAAATGTTTTCATGCCCCGTCAAATTCTGGCTGTTCTGGAGGCAAAGGGGGGTCCGACCCGGTACTAGATGGGTGTACCTAATAAACTGGCCACTGAGTGTATCTCAAGGTTTTATTATTTGTTTGGCTGTCTTGTATGTAAATGTAATGTAATGTTGTACACATTCACAGCTAAAAGCTGAATTGTAGTACACAGACAAAAATATTGAATACAAAAGGAGATAGAAGTTAGTTGAAGAAGTCTCTACTCTTGACAGCTTCAGATGGTAAACCACCGTGATACACATATTATGGTTACAGTACAAAAGAGAAGAGCAGCCTTATCTGGACATGTAGCCGTATGAACGTATACATATTTCTCACAATGAGCTGAATCTCAGGAGGCTGAAAAGATTTGGCATGGGCCCTCAGATCAGGTCCTCAAAAAAAGTTATACAGCTGCACCATCGAGAGCATCCTGACCGGTTGCATCACCGCTTGGTATGGCAACTGCTCGGCCTCTGACCGCACAGCACTACAGAGGGTGGTGAGTACGGCCCAGTACATCACTGGGGCCAAGCTTCCTGCCATCCAGGACCTCTATACCAGGCGGTGTCAGAGGAAGGACCTAAAAATTGTCCGACTCCAGCCACCCTAGTCATAGACTGTTCTCTCTGCTACCGCACGGCAAGCGGTACCAATGCACCAAGTCTGGAACCAATACTGTATATAGGCTTATATATCAATCTAGAACAGGATTATCTATTTTGGATGCAATTTGAATTGAGGGAGAGAGAGAAAGACTGTGAGAGATTTAAAGCAACGATATAGGAGTGTTTTAAAACTCTGCAGCTGCAATACATAAAAAAACATATTTACAATTGAAAAATAAGGTGATCCCCGAAAGCCAGATGGAGATGGGTAAATTAGACGTGCATTCGGTCTTTATATTACTTAAGCATATGCTATGCTGCAGCAAATGCAGGTCTACCTGCCACAATAAAAAAAAAGGTTACCATGATGAGATGATAGATGGTATACTGAGATGGACTGTTACTATGATGAGATGATAGATGGTATACTGAGATGGACTGTTACCATGATGAGATGATAGATGGTATACTGAGATGGACTGTTACTATGATGAGATGATAGATGGTATACTGAGATGGACTGTTACCATGATGAGATGATAGATGGTATACTGAGATGGACTGTTACCATGATGAGATGATAGATGGTATACTGAGATGTGCTGTCGGTCCCCACCCTGAGCGTTGATGATTCATCATGCAGTGACCAGAGAGAAGGCCCTAGAGAAGCCAGATTTAGACATCACATATAATTGAACAGTTCCATTTCACGCCATGCTGTTCATATAAATAATGTATTACCAGCATCTAACAGTTATTTATCCCGGGAAATGGGAGTGGTTTTGGGCGGTAAATCTCTGTAACCGGGTTCCCGCCATTGAACTCTACCACATATGTCTATATACACACAACATTCACTGACATGCATGCTGACGCCACACACTCACACTCACGCTGCTGCTACTGTCTATTACCTATCCTGTTGACTAGTCACTGTATCCCTCCTATGTGTACTAAATTTAGCTACCTAATAATAATAATAATAATATGCCATTTAGCAGACACTTTTATCCAAAGCGACTTACAGTCATGCGTGCATACATTTATTTGTGTATGGGTGGTCCCGGGGATCGAACCCACTACCTTGGCGTTACAAGCGCCGTGCTCTACCAGCTGAGCTACAGAGGACCACAATTACTTCGTACCCCTGCACATCGACTCGGTACTCCCTGTATACACTGCCTTCGGAAAGTATTCAGATCCCTTGACTTGTTCCACATTATGTTACGTTACAGCCTTATTGTGATGAGTGTGATGGAAGTCAGGCGCAGGAGGGTAATCACCGAATACAGAGTTTATTCCTTCGTAGACACACAAATGCGTTCAAATAGCGATCAACGAAACAGGCACAGGGGAAACTACCATCCCTGGGAAATACACTGTAATGGATATCCAACAATACATAGGCACAGGGGGGAAATCTACCCTGGCAACACAATGTTACGAGTAGCTCCACCGAGCTATACTACTCTCACAACTAACAATCACCCACAAGGACAAGGGGGCAGAGGGAACACTTATACACAGACTAATGAGGGGATAGGAACCAGGTGTGTGTGATTGACAAGACAAGACAAATGTGATGATGATTGGGGCGGCAGTGGTTAGTAAGCCGGTGACGACGAACGCCGAAGCCTGCCCGAATAAGGAGGGGAGGCAGCCTCGGCCGAAGTTTTTTTTCCCTCATCAATCTACACACAATACCCCATAATGACAAAGCAAAAACTGGTTTTTAGAAATGCAAATGTATTAAAAATAAAAACAGAAATACCGTATTTACATAAATATTTAGACCCTTTGCTATGAGACTCGAAATTGAGCTCAGGTGCATCCTGTTTCCATTGATCATCCTTGAGATGTTTCTACAACTTGATTGGAGTCCACCTGTGGTAAATCCAATCGATTGGACATGATTTGGAAAGGCACACACCTGTCTATATAAGGTCCCACAGTTGACAGTGCATGTCAGAGCAAAAACCAAGCCAAGAGGTCAAAGGAATTGTCCGTAGAGCTCCAAGACAGGATTGTGTCGAGGCACAGATCTGGGGAATGGTACCAAAACATTTCTGCAGCATTGAAGGTCCCCAAGAACACAGTGGCCTCCATCATTCTTAGATGGAAGAAGTTTGGAACCACCAAGACTCTTCCTAGAGCTGGCCACCCGGCCAAACTGAGCAATCGGGGGAGAAGGGCCTTGGTTAGGGAGGTGACCAAGAACCCGATGGTCCCTCTGACAGAGCTATAGAGTTCCTCTGTGCAGATGGGAGAACCTTGCAGATGGACAACCATCTCTGCAGCACTCCACCAATCAGGCCTTAATGGTAGAGTGGCCAGACAGAAGCCACTCCTCAGTAAAAGGCACATGACAGCCAGCTTGGAGTTTACCAAAAGGCACCTAAAGACTCTCAGAACATGAGAAACAAGATTCTCTGGTCTGATATAACCAAAATTGAACTCTTTGGACTGAATTCCAAGCATCACATCTGGAGGAAACCTGGCACCATCCCTACGGTGAAGCATGGTGGTGGCAGCATCATGCTGTGGGGATGTTTTTCAGCGGCAGGGACTGGGAGACTAGTCAGGATCGAGGCAAAGATGAACGGAGCAAAGTACAGAGAGATCCTTGATGAAAACCTGCTCCAGAGCGCTCAGGACCTCAGACTTAGGCAAAGTTTCACCTTCCAACAGGACAACAACCCTAAGCACACAGCCAAGGCAATGCAGGAGTTGCTTCGGGACAAGTCTCTGAATGTTCTTGAGTGGCCCAGCCAGAGCCCGGACTTGAACCCGATCGAACGTCTCTGGAGAGACCTGAAAATAGCTGTGCAGCGACGCTCCCATACAACCTGACAGAGCTTGAGAGGATCTGCAGAGAAGAATGGGAGAAATTCCCCAAATACAGGTGTGCCAAGCTTGTAGCATCATACCCAAGAAGACTCAATACTGTAATTGCTGCCAAAGGTGCTTCAAAAAAGTACTGAGTAAAGGGTCTGAATACTTATGTAAATGTTATTTTCTACTCCCTGTATATAGTCATGTTATTTTCTACTTCCTGTATATAACCATGTTATTTTCTACTTCCTGTATATAACCATGTTATTGTCTACTTCCTGTATATAACCATGATTTTTTACTATTTTTGTTATTCCTTATTAACTGTGTATTTGTTCCTTGTGTCACTATTTCTATATTTTATTTAAAAAACGATCTTATCTTTAACTCTGTATTGTTGGAAAAGGGCCCGTCAGGAAGCATTTCACTGTTAGTCTGCACCTGTTGTTTACGAAGCACGTGACAAATAACATTTTATTTGATCTCATTGAACACTGAATTAATAATGTCCGGAAATAATCAATCAATCAATTGATTTCTGGACATCCGCATGGGTCATCCATTTTTCTACCCACTTAAATAAAATATTCAATTGATCTTTTCATGGAGTAGAAATCACTTCATTTTTCATGTTGATAATAAATGGCTTCAAATTATTCCTTGAAAGCTGTTCGCCTCCCATTTCGCTGTGCCTGTCACAAAACTGCCCTCCCCCTGAGTCAAAGCTATTAGAGCAGAGAGAAGGGATACACTTTAAATGTAATTTAATTGTTATGTCTTTCTTATAATTAATATTTTATCTAATGGATCAAATACTGATTCATTCTATTCCATTTGTCATCTGTCATCATCTTTGTGTGGGCTCTGCTCTGACTGGCATGCTTTGTGACATCATTAGTTTCCTGTCTGAGTCTATAACCCTAACCCTAACCTGTCTGAGTCTATAACCCTAACCTGTCTGAGTCTCTAACCCTAACCTGTCTGAGTCTCTAACCCTAACCTGTCTGAGTGTATAACCCTAACCTGTCTGAGTGTATAACCCTAACCTGTCTGAGTCTATAACCCTAACCTGTCTGGGTCTATAACCCTAACCTGTCTGAGTCTATAACCCTAACCTGTCTGAGTCTATAACCCTAACCTGTCTGGGTCTCTAACCCTAACCTGTCTGAGTCTCTAACCCTAACCTGTCTGAGTCTCTAACCCTAACCTGTCTGAGTGTATAACCCTAACCTGTCTGAGTCTATAACCCTAACCTATCTGAGTGTATAACCAGTGTCCTGTGTGAATTTAAG